>NC_087219.1:19684257-19745019 GCF_015104395.2 Macrobrachium nipponense
TTACATGAAGGAGAAGGATGTAGTAAGAATGAAAAATTGCAGAAAGAAGGAAAAGTTCTGACTAATTTAGTTGGATCAGCAGCTGGGCCCCAAGGACCACTGAGAAAACAACCCCACCAGGCATCAGAGCCCAGCTGCTGGTCCCTAAGCCCCCTACCCATGCCAAGGGGTCAGCATCTAGGGGGTCTTCTGTAGATGAAAATGTAAGTACCCTGCCTGGGCAACTAAACTTCTATCTGAAAGCGTTGCGTCAGGAATAGAGGGATTTATTTCTTTTGCCAGACATACTATGCTGGCAAGAACCCATTGCCGAGTCTCCATTGAATCTGATGCGAGATTCCAATGCACAAAAATTCACTTGTCTTCTTGGTCGTTTAGGGCTAAGAGAAACAAAGAATTCCTTCATAAACTTCCTCAAAGAAGTTTGATGAGGAGCAGTTCCATTTGGTCGGAACACGGAATCTGTGGCCACAAAAAAAAATCCCATTCGAAGTACATGATATCCTACTCTTGTCGTATTGCGGTATCGTATAAGATCCCGAAGATCTTAATCCTCTGTTATCTCTAATTTCCCTTTGTAGAGACAGAGTATGGCCTTTTTACTGCGTTCTTTGATAGCAGATATATACATAGGTGATTCTTCCCTCTGAAAGTGAAGAAAAAACCTCGCTATGTGGTTCACAGAGGTATCGGAAGAGGACAGTTTCCTCATTCCATCTAGCACGATCTGCAGCAATTCTATGTCTTAGCCATGACTATTGTCATTTACCTTGAAAAAACTTCTCATTCATGTCCACCTTCTGGTCAGTCTGCACGCGGACAGACTCAGAGTGGAGAGGTTTTATAGGTCTATTTATAATAGATTCTGATAGAATATCCAGATACTCTTGGAAAAGCCTTACGAAACATGCTGTGAGAAGAACGTGACTTCTGTGAATCCAACCTCTCTAAGGCCAAAATGAGGCATACATCCTCTCTTCCTTTGACGCCCAGTTATCTTAATATCTGTTAAGAATTTATAACTAGGGAAAAAAAGAAGCAGTCTAAACGGTAAGCCTGTTCGTCTTCTACCTTACAAAGAGATCTATGAAGAAGACTTCCGCAGGTTCTCACAACTCTTTTCAATAAGTGTTAGACATACGTTAACAGTTATTATCTTCGATCGAGAAATTTGGTTTCTCACGGACATGCAAAATCTTGCATCGAACCTCTTAAGGATCGTTACGTTCCGTGTCTGTTCCCAAATAGGTTCTCTTTTGTTAACGCGAACAGGGGCGAAAAAAAGAGATTCTCGATGCTCTTTGCGATATGAGAGAGTCGTGGAATTGGCCTAAGTGATTAAAATAAATCATTTCATCATTCCTTGTAAGCGACCCCTTTTCGATTAAATGGGTAACGAAATCAGGAACGAATCTTGCCGTTACCGAGCCTGCTGTCCGAGAGGCTACTGGACTCTTAGGTTAATAACTCGCTAAAACGAGAAAATATCTTGGTGCTTTCTGGCGCGGCAGGCGCTTCTGGCGCAATTTGCGCCAGGCTGGCGCTTCCTTCTAGTTCTTTTTAGGTTATGTGCCATAACATCTATGCCTTTATGGTACCCGACAATCCTTCACATGTTAATTCCGTTCTTAGTGGGAAAAAAACTTTTATATACGTAGTTATAGTCCATTCAGGGAAACAACTTCTGCCACTAAGAGAATGTTTCCCATCCGACTCGCCCCAACTTCTCTTGAGCAATATCCGAATTTAAAAAGGTTGTGTGCGTTTCTCGAAAGGATGAGAGAATTATATATATCGCGCGCTGCCGTATTAGAATCCTTTATAATACTGTCACATTGTGGTAAACAGCATTAATCTAGGAAACCTTTGTAAGGATACTAGGAATTCTGTAGTTAACCTCGGTATGTGCATAAGACTTGACCATACCGTAGTCTTAAAGTGAATTCTCTACTACATTCATCTTCTCACTAAGCATGTACTCTAATAAGCCATGCTTTCGTAAGCATGAGAGCATTATACAATATAGAGTTCCGCTGTGTTAGAATCTTTTAAAAATGTACCTACGGTAACAGCATTGAAATGTTGTAATATCTTTCTTATTGAAAGCTTCTAGCAAAAGGCAGACAATATTTTATTTATGTTTGCTTAACTATCCCCTCAATCAGAGGCTAAAACACATTGTAGGGGAGAGACACGGTTATTCATTCCATCCCGCAGGAGAGAGACATGTTACCGACCACTCATGACCGACACCTACATGGATACTGCGTTGGTGTCTAAGCGATAGCAGTCTCGTTAGCCGACTGGCCTTACTCTTCCAGAGTTGCCAGCTACTCCATTTTAATAAAGGAATCTTATAAAATTATTATCGAACTTCAGGAAGTTCTTATAATGCGAAACAAGACTTCGATAAAACTAGAAGCTAAGTAGGTGTTGTCTTAACAATCCCTTTAAGCGTAGTCCTTCCTAGGAAATTCCTGGAAGGATACTGGTAACTGAGTTGCTCAGCAAAGAAGTAACTACGGTATGTGCTTATGATTTGCCGTATCGTATTCTCACACAGCAGATACTCTACTACCTTCTTTCCCTGCCGAGGCAGATAGAGAAAGGATATTCTGGTGCCTGGATCCTTGCACCTAGCGCCTGGGAATGTTCCGCGCGCCTGGAATGTCCGCACGCTAGAAAGGAGACTCGCTCCTGGAACGTTCCGCTTGCGTGGAAGGTCCCGTGCGCCCTGACAGTTCCGAGCGCCTACTAGACCCCCTTTTAGAAAGAGCCTCTTGCCCGGAAACGTTCAATGGAAGGATCGTTCTGATTGCCACTCTACTGTAAGGCTCCTTGCTCTAGCCGTCTGTTTTTCTGGCGCAATTTGCGCCAGGCTGGCGCTTCGTCTCTTGAAGGCGCCTTGCGCCAAGAAAAATTTTCTAGAACGCGGCTCGCGTTTGGTTGTAGGAACGCGGCTCGCGCTAGTCTGTTAGCTGGAACGCGCCTCGCTGCTGGCTATAGGAACGTAGCTCACGCTAGCTTGCTGGAACGCGGCTTCCTGGCAGCGGCTGGCCTCAGTGTTCTCTTAGTTTTCAGAGAACGCGCTAGATCATCGCTCCAAACATACATTCTTCGTCTTTTCGGATGTAAGATGAAGAGACGCACTTTTTTAAGGATGCCTTATCAATGGCTATCCTTGGCAGTCTGGGACGTTCTACAGAACCTGCCGAGGGGACGCCTGACCGGTGGGGGTTCTCCCTAACCTTCCTGCGGCTGTCGACTTTCCTCCTCCACTGGGTCTGGGAGTTTGGAAGAGGTATAGGCCTGGAAGCGCTACGGAGCCGATCAGACGCACCCTCCACTGCACTGGGAACACTATATTCACTTCTTACCTTTTTAGAGCTCGCCTTTTGAGCTCCATCCATTTATCTTCAAATTTGCACATATGAATTTGTAGATTCTGTGGAGTAAGAAGGTGATGAGGATGCAACAACTACTAGAATTGTCAATACTCTAACTGCTCGTTAGTACGAGAGCTCTTAAAGCTTCTAAAGGAAGCGTATCTAGTTATATGCTTTCTGACTTCCTAAAGTAGGAAGTTAGATCTTATATCTCCTTTATCAAGTTCTAACACTTATACACGTATTAGTGAAAAAAAATATCAATATTTCCCTTATTGCAAAAATATAAGTGTCTACCGAAAAATTCGGTTAGTTTTCACGTAATATATTTTTCGAAATTTCGAAGCCAAATTCATTAAAAAATTAATAAAAGCGTATGCCAAACCAAAGACCCAGTACTTCCCTGCAAAAGACAGCCCAGAAGGTCGATGGCGATGAAAAAACGAAAATCAAGTCAGGAGGTAGCAACAACGTATGTTGACACTACCGCGACAGAGAAAATCTGATTCTAGAACGGTAATCGTTCCTATTCCTGCCACCCAGCGGCAGGGCCGGTAGATCACCTGACCTACCTGT
This sequence comes from Macrobrachium nipponense, assembly GCF_015104395.2. Taxonomy (NCBI): domain Eukaryota; kingdom Metazoa; phylum Arthropoda; class Malacostraca; order Decapoda; family Palaemonidae; genus Macrobrachium; species Macrobrachium nipponense. Next base: position 19,688,220 of record NC_087219.1, read on the forward strand.
AGCGAGTGGCGCGAAATTTGAATTTCTGTCGGGGACGACGGAGTCTTAGCTATGTATATATCTGACAGGTAAGTTGATTGTATGAAATTGTATTTTTCCTAACCATACAAACCCTCGGTCCTTTAACAATAGGAAGGTACTTAGCGGCAGCTGAACCGGTCGTAAGCTTCGAACAAGGCAGTTCGGTAGTTAACTACTTGTCTGGCAGTTGGCGGTCAGATCGACTGCGAGGAGAGGAGTCACTTTGCTTTAGGCCCAGGATGCGCAGTGAGGGGTGGCATGAGGTGGGACTATATGTAAAGGACCTCAGGTTTGTATAGTTAGAAAAAATACAATTTCCGACAAATTGTTATTGGTTCCGATACGTATACAAACCCTCGGTCCTTTAACAATAGGAAGACTCACTTCTTGGTGGGTGGAATCCGAGTCTTATGAACAGACTGGTGTTCATCCTACCTTGGATTCCCTCCCTGGTCGTAAGAGCAGAGGGAGGGATCCTAGCCTCTGCCCAATGATCGGGGTGTGCACCGCAGGATCAGTGGTCAGACTTCTGGACCAGATTTATAAGAGGGAGGCAAGCGTACCTCTTATAAATAGCAAAAAGCAAGTACTAGTTCCTACTTCAAGAGCCAAAGTAAAGTTATGGGTTTGTCTCTTGTTGGCTTCCACTCGCCCCCCTTGTCAGGGAGTGGTGGATAAACACTCCTATCCCTACTGAAAGGGATAGAATGGAGCTCGGTTGTGTAGCTTACCTGCATCGGCCTCCTGTTCAGCGTAGTGACGACCGTGGCCCTCTGCCCACAGGTAGAGGAGAAGAACGCAGGAGGAGGAGAAGCCAGTCACACACTTTCACTCATCCATTCATGCAGTCACACAAGGATGCGATGCTGTTCTGTCCGCTCGGGTGCTGGGTAGACTACACGTGTTGAGCAGCCACCACGGGTCCCAAGGAAAAAGTGTCCAAGGACCTGTGTGGGTGATATCCCGAAGGTAGAATGGAGTGAAGGTGGTCTGGTTGGCCAAAACCTCTGCCTTCAGAACCTGCGCCAGGGAGAAGTTCTTGCGGAACGCAAGGGTTGGATCAATGCCTCTGACTTCCTGGGCTCTCGGACGAAGGGTACGGGTGTCGTCACTGCCAGCTGTCTCGTACGCCCTCCTGATCAGCTCACACACCTAGAAAGAAAGTGTGTTCTTGGAAACTTCTTTCTTGGGTAACCCCGGTGCTAATGAAGAGGCGTCGACACTCAGGTCTGAGGTGCCGAGTTCTCTTCAGATAGCGCCGTAGCGCCCTCACAGGACAAAGCAGCATCTCATCCGCATCATTATCGGTGAAATCCTTCAGGGAGGGGATTGTGAAGGACTCGAACCGGTCGTAAGGGACCGAAGGATTCTGAATCTTCACTACGAAGTTCGAGACGAAATCGAGCGTCACGGATGTTTGACATCAAAGGAAAGACCATGAAGTTCCCCTACTCTCTTCGCTGATGCCAGGGCCAGCAAGAAGAGGGTCTTGAGGGTCAAATCCCTGTCTGACGACTCTCGGAGTGGCTCGAAGGGTCTGCGAGTCAAACTCCTAAGGACGAGAGTCACATCCCACCCCAGGGGCCTGAGTTCCCTGGGTGGGCAAGACCTCTCGAAGCTCTTCATCAAGAGGGAGATCTCGAAAGAAGAGGAGATGTCCACGCCTCGCAGTTTAAGGACTAGGGCCAGGGCGGCTCTGTATCCTTTAACTGCAGACGGAGAGGAGCTTCTCTTGGCGAAGGAAGACGAGGAAATCCGCTACCTGCTGAAGAGTGGCTCCGAGAGGAGAGAGACCCCGTCCACGACACCAACCACAAAAGACGGACCACTTTCCCTGGTAGACACCTGCAGAGGACTGTCTGAGGTATCCAACCATCTCTGTTGCTGCGCTGCGAGAAAAGCCTCTCGCTCGCAAGAGATGGTGGATAACAGCCAGCCGTGAAGACACAGGGACTCGACCGACTGGTGGTACCGCTCTACGTGTGGCTGGCACAGGAGGTTGTGCCAGGGGGGAATCTCCCTCGGTGCTTCCGCGAGCATAGCCAGCAGGTCTGAGTACCAAACAGCTTGAGGCCATTTGGGGGCCACCAGGATCATCCGGAGATTCAAGGTGATCAGCGCCCTGCTGATCACCTTACAAATCAGACAGAACAGGGGAAAGGCGTAAACGAAGAGGTTTTCCCACAGGTGTTGAAGAGCGTCCTCTGCAGCTTGGGCTCGAGATCCTACTTCTCGTAATTCACTACGATCCCCAGATCGCGGCAGAATTCGAGGAGTCGGTCCCTGTCCTGTAGCAACTGCGAGCGGGAGCTCGCCAGGACTAGCCAATCGTCGAGATACCTCAAGAGACGTATTCCTACCGAGTGGGCCCAAGACAACACCAGCATAAACACTCACGTGAACACCTGTGGGGCGGTTGAGAGACCGAAACAAAGTGCCCTGAATTGGTACACCGTCCCGTCGAGGATGAAGCGGAGGTACTTCCTGGAGGATTGATGGATGGGTATCTAGAAATACGCATCCTTCAGATCCACAGACAGCATGAAGTCGTTCTCCCTAATGGAATCGAGCACTGATCGTGCCGTTTCCATTGTGAAACGAGTCTGGCGAACGAATCGGTTCAAGGGGGAGAGATCTATCACCGGGCGCCAACCCCCCGAGGACTTCTCCACTAGGAAAAGTCGACTGTAGAAGCCTGGCGACTGATCCCATACAATCTCCACAGCATGTTTGCTCAGCATAAGTTCTACTTCCTGCCGAAGCGCTACGTCCTTGGTCAAACCAGGGATGTACGTCTGAAGATGGACCGGGTTGGAAGTGAGGGGTGGCCAAGACTCAAAAGGTAGTAAATATCCCTCCCGAAGAACATTCACTATCCAGGTCTCTTCTCCGTAGCGCTGCCATGTTGCCCAATGGCTCGCCAGGCAACCCCCCACTTCCGCCAGCAGGTGAGGGGGAACGCCGTCCCTAGCGTTTCCTGCCTCTCTTCGGCTTCTTCTTCCCAGATCCTCCTCGAGAGAAGGACTGGGAGGAGGGCTGGTTACGGTCGTTCCTTACCGAAGAAGTTGAAGGCAGTCTTTCCTCTGGGCTTCGATGAAGCAATCGTCTTAGCCGCAGAGGAAGCGCTAGCTAAACTCTTTAGCTTAGCCGCAGTCGCTCGGGGTTGCCCAGCCACCTTCGAGACTGCCTGGTGGACCAGACGGTCAGTGCGCCGTTGTTCCACTGCAGCGTCCACCATCTCTCTGGGGAAGAGAGAGGAGGAACTCCGCACCGGTCCCTACGCCGAAGAACCAGGTTGGCCCATAGGTTAGCTGTCTGGTGGGCCAGGTAGGAGATGGCCCTACCTCCAGACTGGCACAGTCTCACAAAAGCCGGGTCCCCTTCAGGAGTGATGTTCCCCAAGGAGGCCGCGGTTTTCGACACTGTGAGGGACCACACGACCTAGATTCCGGTAGATTCCAAGGCAAGTGCCTCCTGCTGCGAGAAGCAGAGGTTCTCCGACAGGAGCTGCTGCAGGGACACCCCTGGAGTTAGCCTAGCCAGCTCCGGGTTACCCTGTTTGGGCGGCAGAGGATCTTCTGAAGGCACATAGAATCTCCTCTGTCGTGGTAGAGGCGGGGGAAGGAGCTTGGATGACCTACCGGACCGAAGCGAACCCTCCTGTCCGGAGACAAGAGCGTCCACTTGGCTCAGTACACTGTCAGCCAAGGCTGATCGCGGCAGACCCACCGTCGTCTTGGGTTCCTTTTTGGGACCCCAGAACGACTCCAAACTCGATGTGGGCTCGGACGGTGGGAGCGGCGATCCTTCCCTGAGGTCGTTGTCCTGACGAATCAGCGCAATAACCTCTGAAAACGACCTCTGGATCTCGGGAGTGACTGCATCCTGCGGAGACGGGCCGTCAAGCCCGTCCAGCCAGAACGCCTCCCGAGAACCTCCTCCTTCCACAGGAGGAACCACAACAGACCCCTCATGGCCTCCTCCTGCTACTTGCGCATACGATCTGGTCGATCCGAGGACCGTGCCAGGTTCGTAGGGCGTCGTGGGGGGGATCGCGAGGGGCGCGCCCCTAGCAATCACTCCTAATCGCCTCGCTCTTCCCGGTGTAACCCGAGGAAGTTGAAGGGATGGGAGAGGCAGACCTGACATTCACCCCACGCCCACCGGCAGAACCAGTGTGCTGAGGGGGTTGCAGGCAATCGCCAACCCACGGTAGCGATCGAGCTGGGAGAGTGGCTGGACTGAGAACAGTGGCAACGGTCCCAAGCGTCAGAAGAGCTGCTATTAGTCCTACTCTCCACCCGGTCCCAGTAGGAGCGGCGGTCAGGGGACCGGCAGAGTCCGCTGTCGCGGTGGGAGCGAGGCCTGTCCTCACTGTGCGCCACATCACTTGGACCAGCCGAGGCTGGTTCAGGCGACCGAGGGGACCGCATCCTTGCCTCAGCCCGCGGACAGTCTTGGACCGTCGCATCAACCCTGGGTACCTGTGGCTCGCTGCGAGAGCGATCGCTTGCCTTGTGGGAGCCACCTGGATGACTCCCACCAGTCTTCCGCTCCGTGCCTGGATCCTGGCGCCGAGCGGACTCGGTTGCCTGGGTCTTGGCTGCACGGTCACCGGTGGGCGACCGTACACTCGGTACCTCTCACGAATGAGAGGTCAAGACGGTACCTGGCGCCGAGGCAGAGCCTCTGGCGCGAGGCGAGGAGGTACCGGTGTTAGCCGGTGCTCCTCCGGTCCCAGTCTTCTTCTTCCTGGCGGAACAGGAAGACCAGCAGAAGCCCCAACCTTCCCACCAGAGTGGGAAGGACCCTTAGAAGACTCATAGCGAGCCTTCTTAGGGAAGGGGGAGGCGACCTTCTTCTTCTTAGGCTGCGAGGCCTTAGAAGTCAAAGGGGAAGCGGCAGCAGACGACGACGACGAAAAAGACGATGAAGACGACGATGACACCTTCCTCCTCCTCCTCCTCCTCTTCTTCATCAGCTGCTTCAGGACCACCATCAGGTCTTCCATCCAGGACGTAGCCGGGGCAGTTGCCGAAGCAACAAGGCCCGACTGCACCTGTCCGGAAGGACCTGGGGTGGGAGCAGCAACACCACGAGCAGGAACGACGGCGGCAGGAACTGGTACTGGTACTGGAGCGGCAGCGTGGACAGGAACAGGAGGCAGGGCAGGAACCAGCCGCATCCTATGCACAGGTGGCAGGTCCAGCGGAGAGCTCTTAGGACACCGGAAGTCAGGGGCTGAGGCGAGAGCGGCAAAACCAGGTGGCGGCGTCACAGCAGGGCATCCTCACCTCCGTCAGCGGCATCTGCACAGCGGCTGTCGGGGTCACCATGGCTACGTTCTGTGTGTACACCAGGTGCGGCGGCGCAGCGTGGCCAGGCATGGATAACGTCGTTGTAGTGGTGATGGTCGAGCCGTGGCTGACCAGCGTAGACCCCCTCGCCAGGTGACTCAGCAGCCCCTGAATCATCAGTGTCCTCTGGAGCCCCAGCGAATACCAGGCCTGGCCGAGATCATCACCCGTGGCAAGCAAACCTGAAGAAGGGAACAGAGTCAGGTTAGTAAGAGGGGAGAGGGTTACCCCTCGCCCGGGGGGGGGGGGGGGGGGGGAGATCCCACCCCGAGCGAACAGAAGACCCCAAATACAGCTGAATGTCGGGGTACCTTGGCCCCCCCTCTACGCTCGACTGATCGAGCGAAGAGAAGGAACGAGATACCTCCCCCGAAGGGAAAGGAGCCATACGAGGGAGCTGAGATGGAGGGAGAAAATAGGAAGACATGTCGTGACCAGGGAAGCAACCGGAGAATCCGACGACGATTCCCTGGCCGGCTTACGCGGCTTTTTCCTCCTCCCATAGTGCTCCTACTGCTCCTCCGACCAAGAAACACATACATTACATGTCTCGGTGCGAGAGCAATCTCGCCCTCTACACCGAGTACAAAACTCATGAGGGTCAACCTCAACAGAGGACCGAAAGGCCCCACACCAGGGCACAATCTGCGGCTGATGGGGCTCTCGGGAATCCATAGCGAAGTCAACACTGTATGAATACCACAAAAAAGAACACACGTACTTACGTATCCTTTTGTACAATCACACAGTAATAGGAAAAGCCAAAAGAAAATCTTCACGCAGTGAAGCACACAAAGCATACGACGATAGCGGGCAGAGAGGCGAACAACACGTCTGTCTCCGTCGGCAGACGAAAGCAAAGTGACTCCTCTCCTCGCAGTCGAGCTGACCGCCAACTGCGGGACAAGCAGTTAACTACCGAACTCCCTTGTTCAAAGCTTACGACCGGTTCAGCTGCCGCTAAGTACCATTCCTATTATTAAAGGACCGAGGGTTTGTATACGTACCGGAACGACTAATGAAGAGGCTGAATGGCTCTGTGGCAGTTTGGTTTTGACTGAACATATTCTTGGAAAAAAAATCTGAGGAACCTAACCTTCCCATCTATAAGTATGGGAGGGTATACTGACTATACATTCTAGATCTAACCTCAACTTGAAAACATGCACATATCCAAAAACACACCCACATGCCAACATTCTACATTCTAACAATGGTGTTTGTATATGTAGGCTAGGCTGATGGGCTTAAGCTTCCGTTCAAACACATGGGCTGGCATCAGCTATACTTCCCATGTAGAAAAAAATGCATGAAGAGGGTATACTATAATGTAACTGGAATTAGTATCTTTACCTAACCTAACTTTAGCTGCTACGCCATAACTTGGCAAGGGGGGATTTGCCAACCTTTCCCCCTTAAGCGAGTCTTGACCCCTCACTCTGCATTCTACCCCAAGCTGACATCAAATAGGGCCTTGGGAAAAGTATGGAGTGTTGTACAATTGGCAATTAAAAAACTGACAGTACTAGGGTAAAAAACCGCATGGTACAGGGGTGGACCATGTACGATCTATGTGTACAACCCCAAAAAAAGCACATTATAACGCGTCCTGACATCGGAGATGGGCATCAGACGTGACTTGTTGTTGGTGACAAACGGAGCTAAAGACCTCTACTCCGGTGTCAGGATGTTATAATGTACTTTTCTTGGGGTTGTACACATTGATCGTACATGGTCCACCCCTGTACCATGTGGTGTTTTACCCTAATTAACAATTAAAGTTATTTTTTATTGTTTTAGAAAACAATGAACATTTTTCTCATATTAGGGAAAACGACCAAGTGGCGAAATAGTAGCTCCCACCCCTCTCGGAACACAGCCACTTCCCGAAAAAGAGCTTGAATTACATAGAATGCCATTATTTCATAATTTAGGAGAAAATACCTATATACTTCTAGAGGAGCTACAAGTCTCGGAGTGCTGCCAGGATGGGCCACAATGGTAATTCTAGACAATAACTCCACACAGACTGCATCGAACGTTCCCGCGAATACGACAGTCACTAGTGATTGGGTCGTCCAATGTATTTCACAGTGTTTAGTACTAGCCCCTGGGGGTTAATTACAATCGCCCCCAAAATAATAATGGTAAATTCTTAATAAGCAACCCAAATACCTATAGGCTAGGAACTGTATTTTCTAAAGAAATACCGTCGTGGAGTTATTAGCCTATACTTAGAATTACCACCAAAACTCTTGATTGATGCTCATGGCACCGAACTCAAGTACATTTTTGGGGAGGTGGCCGCATTCCTTTAGAGGTGGCCGCTATTAGGTAGGTACTAGGTATAGGCTATGTCGCCGCTCGGTCGTTGACCCTATTGGCCGACTATTGGAATGCATTACCAGAGAGGCCTTTAGCCACTGATAATTTTAATAATAGAGCTAGGTATACTAGGCTATACCCAGATATACCTAGTAGTACCTACTACCCCATACCCTACCATATAGTCCCCAGCCTTAAAATTTAGTCTGCTGTTACATACCGGGTCAACCATGACCTAGCCCCAACGTCTAAGTCTTGACAAGATTACAAAGACCTTACCCATTACCCAAAAATATATTTTCGTCCATACCCTACAATACCTACTACTTTACCCAATCAATGGCTGAAGTGGTTAGACTAACAAACATAAACGAGGACCTCATCGGGCGACAAACTAAAAACGCCCCTAGCTAAATGACCGCTCTTTACGCCTACCTAATATCAATCGAATTACTAGTATAGTATCCCTATTCTGGAGTCCTTCTATTTAATTACCTGCAATGAAGAAAATACGTTACCTGTCCGGCGCAGTGGAGCTTCGTGGGGACTAAAAAGCGTACTCATAAATCCCGTGTCAATAACAGGAGAGGGACGTCGTTGCCATATTATTGGTCTACCAGGCCAAGTGTGTATCGTCGTCTATGACGTCATTGGTCGATCGCTGACGTCACGCGTCATATTATACCTGATTTTTCGGGTTCTTCCCAAATTAAAATATTTAGATATGTGATATAATAATTATTAGTATTTATTTACACTTTATTTTTGGGCTTGCATGGACTCTTTTGCGTAGTGTTGAGATTACTGCCTGAGAGGGAGCGTTCTTATGACGTCATGAAACAGCTGATCAACGAAGTGACAGGTTAACCAACGGATGAACCAACCCATTTGTTTTCATTTTCGGCCCAAATCCAATCTAAGAAGGGGAATGTATTACAGGGCCACAACTAAATAACCACTATGTTGCCTTATCCTGCAAGCATTTCTAACCATATTTTCGTTGGTGTAGGGATCTTTTGATATACATATTTTAGAATAATTTTTGGGACAGTTATTTAAATGCTCTAATGTATCTCCCAAATATCTGATTGCTGGTCAAATCTATTTATCAAGACATACTTGTCGCAGAGCCGGCCCAAGGCGAAGTTAGCGAACGAAACGGCTACCTAATGACCCCCTCACCATCGGGGGTTATTGGTGGGTGGGGGGGGTGATAGTGTCAATCCCTATAGTAGCGACCTCCCTCCAAGCACGTGACCTTGGGGGGCCATACCGAAAGTCTTGGTCCAGTCACAGTACTACACTTTTTCATTATTAAAATATATATTTATGATTACTTGACCCAATTCTACAGAAAGAAATTACTTTACCAAGCTTTTCATGGTTGGCCTAAGCACTTCAACCACTGTGGTAAAGACCTAAGCATCTGCTCTAGCATCTAAGGAGTGCATAGCATAAATGGTTCCTGTAAATTACTTGACTTTCTTACCATACAGTTACTATAAGCACTAACTAAACAGTAATGTATACAATCACTATACACTAGCATTCACAATGACACTCGCTAAACAGTCACACTTACTAAACACTCACTAAACATAACTTTACACTCACAGTAAACACTCGCACTTACTATACACTCACACTCAATAACACTAAACACTCAGTGAATACTCAACACACTACTTTTCTAGTAGGCACTCGCTATACACTAAATGATCACTAAATACTCACTGTGCCTCAAAACACTTGCAAAATAACGTGTTTCTGAGACCCAGGAGTGGAAGAAAGGTGTGGTAGGGGGGCGATCGCCAGAGATGGAGCGTTGTCGAATTGGAGTGGGCAACCTACTCGAAGGACATCAACTACCCAAGGGTCCGCTCTGAATCTCTACAACACAGCCCAATGACTCACCGGGTATCACCCCACATAATTCTTTTGTCTCCCTAGACCACTCACCTACTTCAATTCTGCTAGCGATTCATGTCATCAATCCTCATCCTCTGTCACATTCTAAGAATCCTGTAATCTGAAGAAAAACTCCATCTACATTTGCAGGATGCAAATATATGGGATAATTATCCCCCTCTTTTTCCTTCATCCAGGCTTGGAACCAGCCTCAAGGCAGAAAGCAAAGGCAATGGTCAGTAGTTGTTGAATTCTGCAAGTGCCTTGTCCTGTCCATAATTTATCAACTTTAGGCAAGACGGCGACCTCCTTGAGTTATCCCTACCAAGATAATAAAAATTTTCAGTCAATTTATGAGTTGAATTCTGCAGTCAGGTTGCCTATACTTTTGCAAGTTATGACAAATTTACTGAATGTTGAGGTTTTCCTTTGTATGGACATTACTGTTTTAAACTCCAGTATCTGTGACCTTACACAGTGCTGCTGAGGCTATGTGAACTTCTTTCTTAAAATCTTTCCTCATTCTCATAGCTTTAAAAGAACCAGGTCTGCGTGCTTTCAAAAAGGCACTTTTATGGTGGCAATTCTGTTACCGTTTACACAGACAAATATAAACAATAAAAAAAAGAGAACAATTCAGAGAGCAAAATTGGATAATCACAATCAACAGTATATATTCTACTACATCTTTATTGGTTCCCAGTTCATGAAGGCAACAGTCTCAACCCTAACATTAAAAAAATAATAATATATCCAACAAGCCAACTACAATATCATATATTCCTTCTACAGCAATTAAAAAACAAAAAACATGTATGTTTTGTGCAACAGTGAACGTAATTGTCCTTTATTCTATATGACAATGTGAAACATTTTATAAATCATTACCCCCCTCATTTTTATTTTGGGACCACCTTGACGTGGTGAGGGGGCTCTCGAACCTCAGGAATCTCTTCCCAGGTTCGAACCCAAGAGTCCATATGCATTATATATTTTCGAGTAAACTTATGTGGACTTTTCCATTTTTTGCCAAAATTTTTGAAAGCAAATAAATGAGAAAACATATCATGGCCTTAACGTGGAGTTAAATCCGAAGCTAAATAGTGAGAACTGTGGTAGATCCTCATCTACCCTGACAATGTTCGACCTGTTTTTTTCAGGCGAACTATTCTGTGGAGCTGGACCACGGATTCACCAGGGGGGCCTGGTTCTAGGAATAGAACTCTCGCATTCTATCCAGTTTGCCATAATGTGATTAGGATGGGGATATTGTATTAACATAATACTCTTAGTCCTAGCAAGCGGGTTTCTGCTTACCACTTGGGGCCATACTAATCATGTTATGCCATCCCCTTTTGGGGTAGGGTAGGGATGCGGACATTTGGGAGTCCTTTCTCCACTTTGTGCCTTTGGCAGAAGATTTAACTTCGCGAAGGGCCAATGATATCTTTTTCAAGAATTTTTTTTTTTTTTTTTTTTTTTTTTTTTTTTTTTTTTTTTTTTTTTTTTTTTTTTTTTTTTTTTTTTTTTTTTTTTTTTTTTTTTTTTTTTTTTGCAAAACTCAAAATTTATGAACTGTGAAATAAATGATTTGAGTACCCCTGGGCCCCATGATGAAAAACTACGGCACAGTTGATGACCATTGGCACGTCACTCCCGAATTTCCTAGGTACTGCCCCAAGCAGTGAAAGTACTATAAAAGATACAAAGGAACAACCCTGTTCCAAGTAAAGCAGCAGAGCCAGAAAACCAAATAGAGTGCATAAATAAACAAAAAGAAACAAACAAAAATAAATTGGTAAACTCCAATATCGTAACAATGGAACCATATATGATGAACAATAATTCTGAATTAGAGACAAATAATCCTCCCAGCAATACAGAAAAATATAAAAATCATAATAGACAAGCAACATACATAAAACAAGGACCAAAGAGAAACAAAAATTACCGACTTAATCCCACATTGGTACATTTTGATGACCTCTTTGGACCAGACAATTGGTCAAGATTTCTAGTCCTCAAAAGCTGACAAACAAAATCTCAGCAGCGATGCTAGAAAACAAATTACTTAACATATATCCAACACAAGACATGGAATGCAGACACATCAAGGACAATGAATGGCTTATCCAAGTAACCAATAAAAAGCAGTCCACTGCCTTTTTAAGTATAACAGAAATAAATAATATAAAGGTAATAATTACAAGCCACGAAACATTGAATTATGTACAGGGTACAGTCATCCTACCCAATAGCGAGCAGGAGCTTCCTTCAAAACAACTATGCTAGACTCCCTAAAATTGAGATATAACAATATCCACGATTTAGAAATATACTCGATTTCAAGTAGGAAAGATAAAAGTAAAAATATCAACATTGCCAAAATAAAATTTTACAGGCCAAGACTTGCCATTTAAAATAAAAATTCTTGGACAAAATAGAGAAGTTCGTCCTTTGTTCCTAACCATTACAATGTACACAGTGCTCAAGGTATGGACACACATACAAAAGATGCCGTAATAAAGCTATATGTGCAGTCTGTGCATCAGATGACCATACCACTAATTGGAACTGTAATCAATCAAAATGTATTAATTGTTGGGACTAGCCCATCACGCAAAATCTAAGGAGTGTTCATTTTACCAATATAACACAGAACTTCAGTTGTTAATAAATAGGACAGGAATGTCAGTCATGGAAGCCAGACTTGAGCTAAAAGTAAGAGGCGTTAACAATCCATCCAAAACCCCCAACCTTTTCAAATGTGACTAAAATCAAGACATCAAACAGCACAATGACAAACAAGATAGTATAAACATGGAAACTGGATTTGCATACCAATAATACTGAAACCCAAACCAAAATAAAAATATTACAAACAACCAATACCACCACTAACATAGATGATTCAGTTATCCCATGGAAAAGAACTTCCAATAGAAGAAGAATTAAATAATGATGATAATCGAACTGGCAAAAAGAAAAGAATTCTAGAAAGAACCCCACCTAAGGGAAAAAAAGTAAATATTGAAAATTACAATCAATCCAGAGAGACTCCAAAATACACCAGGAGAACATTTTAAAAAAGATATTAAACTAACCTCATCACAAGTGGAAATACACAATTACCCTCAATCTCAATCAAACAGCCAACATCTGGACAGTAAAGATCACTCTTTACAATTTCCATCAAATAATACTAATGAAAATCATACCATTAAACCAAACCAAAATATAACTATCACCCCCAACCATCCACAAGACCGAAATATCCCATTAACAACAAAACAAATAACCCCTCAAACCAACAGTCCTTATCACTACAGAAAAGGAACAATAGAATTACAAAACCAGAAATTTCTAAAGCTAGACCAAAAACTTCTGAACCAATAATTAACATTACCAAACATGCTTCATCTTGTGGTTGTAATGAATGCTTTGTAAGTACATATAACCAACTAACTACCAAGACAGAGGACACAGTACGAAATTGTATTGACAATTTTACCAAATTAAGGAGGTGCCCTTTAACACACCAACATGAGAACGAATTATGTTCTGAATCCTTAAAATACAAAAAGGAAATTATAAAATCAAAAATAGACTTATTAATATTCAACTATGAAAAACAAACAACTGCAGAATCTAATAACCAACATACAAATACAATGATTTAAAAAACCACAAATAAATTCAAATGCATATAAACTACGAGACAAAGTAAAATCAGCAATCAATTTACAGAATTTAACACCAATTCCTCCCAATAATGGAATATAAAATCATTCAATGGAATATAAATGGTCTCTTAACCCGACTACGTCTGGGTGAATTACAAAGAATCATACGAGAACAACCCAATGTGCATATGTCTACAACATATAGGAAGTAACCCTACAAATATCAACACTATAAAATTGCCTGTTATTCAACCAACTGACGGTGGAAAATTAGGCAACACCGCCATATACGTTCATAATAGCATTACATATGAACCTGTTGACATACCATCTATGCCATATCAAATAACATCAATTAAACTGTATATGCCTGATAAAAGTAAAATTACTATTTGTAATTTATATAACCAACCAAATTTCAATGCAAATTTCAGTGATTTTTTCTGAACTTATTAGCAAAAGTATACAGGAACCACTACTTATAGTAGGAGATTTTAATGCACATAATCCATTATGGGATATTAATAACCCCACTGACACATCCGGAATCAACATAGAGAATACTATAATGAAACACAACCTGTATTGTCTCAATGAAAGTGAAGTTCCAACATATTTTTTCAAATACACACCTAACCTTTTCTTCAATTGACATTTCATTATGTTCAAATGATGTAGCGGAGAAATTTGAATGGAACGTCCTAGACGATTCATACACAAGTGACCATTTCCCAATCATTCTGAACTACTTAAGTAATGTCAAAATATTGCCACCTACAAGATATAATATCCAAAAAGCTAACTGGGATAAATATTTCCTATACACACGAAACATACCACCATTCCCACATAATGAGATCACAATACTACATGTGAATCCTTCTCAAACTTCATAATAAATGCTGCAGATAAAAGTATTCCAAACCAAAACACATTCCACAAAATCCCCTGTCCCATGGTGGAATCCAACATTAACAACATTAAGTAAAATAAAACATATATTGAGTCGCAATCTAAACAGACTCAAAACTCGCCTTAAATCACTCAACAAAAATGCCCTATAGTATAAACATATTAAACAAAACTAGTTATAACAAACATAACAATTAACCACATTAAACCACTATATAACAAATATACAGCCAAATTTAGAAAACGGTAATAGCTGAAAAAATCGCATCATGGAAGGAATGTCTCAAACATATCTTCAAACACATCCACAAGGGATATCTGGCAAAAGATAAGGGGAAAATCAATGGAAAACATATAAGACCTCCAAGAAGTGCAATACATTTAAATGGAAAAATATACCATGATACTTATGAAATATCAAACATAATTGGGAAACATTTTTGAAAACATCAGTGCTTACTCCAGCCTAGATACACATTTTCAAAGTATCAGAAAACAAAAAGAATATAATACTCAATTTTGAAACTCTTGAAGACCTGGAATATAACTATATTTTTAACATGGATGAACTAGATAATGCCATCAACTCTTGTCATCCCTCTGCACCAGGATATGATAAAATATCATTTGAAATGATAGAAAAATTAGCTCCTATAGCTAAATCATATTTATTAAAATTTTACAATAGTATCTGGCTAAAACGTGTCTTTCCTGATAAATGGAAACATGCCATAATTATTCCAATAAACAAACCGAGGAAAGGATGCAAAGTAATCCATCCAATTATAGACCGATATCTCTACAAGTTGCCTATGCAAAATCTTAGAAAAAATGGTTAATGCACGATTAACGTATGTAATAACCAAAGAATCCATTTTAACACCAACACAATCTGGTTCAATAGCTGGCAGATCAACCCTAGATCCCTTAACACATTTAGAAGATCATATCAAAAAAGGCTTTGAACAAAAGAAATTAACAGTAGCTATATTTTTTGATATAGAAAAAGCATACGATACAACATGGAAACATAACATCATGCAAAAACTCCACTCCAAGGGACTAAGAGGCCACTTACCAATATTTATTAAGAACTTCTTAACAAACAGAACTTTTCAAGTAAGAGTAGAAAATTCCTACTCCGTAACCTATAAACTGGAAGAAGGAATCCCTCAAGGTAGTGTCTTGAGCTGTACATTGTTTTGCTTTAGCAATCAATGACATTACATATAAATTTACCAAGTGGTGTAAAAAACAGTTTATATGTTGATGACTTTGTCATTTACTATACGAGTAGTAATTTGAGACATGCTCAGAGAGTTCTCAGTACTGCCATTTCAAATATATGTAGTTGGGCAAATTCAGTTGGATTTTAAATTTTCAACTGATAAAACAAAAGCAATCGTCTTTCTCTAAAAGACAAAAGGTGGATGAGAACCAAACAATCAAACTGCATCTTTATAAACACTGAAATACAATTTTTGTACAAAAATCAGTATCTAGGAGTAATATTTGATCAACATTTAAATTGGAAAGAGCACATCAAATACATTAAAGCCAAGGGCATCAAAGCCCTTGCCATATTAAAAAAGTTATCACACACTAATTGGGGAGCAAGCGAGACATTTTATTAATGATATTATAAGGCAACAGTCTTATCCATAATAGATTACTGCTGTCCAATATATTCATCTGCCTCAGAATCTGCATTAAAATCTCTCGATGCAGTGCACCATGAAGGCGTGCGATTGTGCACAGGAGCTTTCCGATCGTCCCCAACAAACTCACTTTTGGTGGAGGCAGGTGTTTTGCCCTTAAAACATCACCGTAATTTAATAACAATACAAAGAGGTCTTTCATTACAAGCGGGATCGTCTCCTGCAACTTACTGCTTCCAAAACTGTAATCAAGTAACAGCAGTTAATAGTACTAGCTCTTTCCCAAAAAGAGCTAGATACATAATGAACATACATAATATGAATCCAATTTTTCACCACCAATGGAATTGCCACCACCATGGATTTTAAATAGAGTAAAGATATGTACCTCCCTGTCTTACCTACTCAAGAAACAAATGACAAGTACGGAAATGTACCGCCAACATGCTTTGGAGCACATTAGACAAGAAAAGGCAACAAATTTATGAATATACAGACGGCTACCAAAAATAATGTTGGAGTAGGAGCATCTGCATATTCGAAAAATATGTTAAGTAAAAAAAGCCTACCTTCAATATCATCAGTATTTACTGCTGAAGTCACAGCCATACAGATGGCTCTAGATATGATATCTGAGGCAAAAGCAAGTGTCTCTGTTATTTTCAGTGACTCACGTAGTGCTATAGATGCAATAAGACAGTATAAACCAAGGAAACCAAATAGTACAGGAAATTCAAATAAAAATTCATCAACTCCTCCAATCAGGAATATCAATGGAAATATGTTGGATCCCAGCACACGTGGGAATAAAAGGAAATGAATATGCAGACTCTGCTGCCAAATTAGCCTGCACTATCCCTCCAACAATTTCATATGCCCCAGTGTCAGACTGGGTAAAATCAGTTAAAACATTAATTTACCAGGATTGGAAAGAAGAATGGGCCTCGGTGCCAACGACAAATAAACTTAAAAATATAAAAACTGAAGTCTATGCATGGAGAACATCCTCACAGGAGGAAAGAGCAAAAGAGGTGATCCTAGCAAGGCTACGTTATAGGACACACAAGATTCTCACATGGTCACTTGATGTCAACACCACATGCTGACCCAGTGAAATGTAACAGATGTCAAACACCCATGACAGTACAGCATTTGCTTGTTGAGTGCCCAAATTGGACCCAGGAAAGATCTATTTATCTGCGGTAGTAACGGAAATGAAAAATATTCTTGCGGAAGGAAAGCAGGGGATTTTTTCAATTAATGAAAATCATAACTTTTTTAAATAAAAAGACTGGGTTTCTTTCTCAAATAAAGTCTAATTTTTTTTTTTTTTTTTTTTTTTTTTTTTTTTTTTTTTTTTTTTTTTTTTTTTTTTTTTTTCTCAGGATTGATCCCTAGAGAACCAGCCCGAGAAAGAGTCTACTTGAGAACTCAGAGGTCTGGAAAAACTAACCCCTAAGCCCTTAATTCAATAATATATTAAATTCATTAAGTAATATGCACTCCTTCAAGATGGAAATCAGCTGGAGGAAACGTACCTTTAAATGTGATATGAATTTACGACAATAAAAAAAAGACCTTGAATTGGTCTTTATCCCATGAAAACAGGATGAAACTGTTAGAAAAAACATATGAGATCTTAAATAAGCTGAAATTTCATCAACTTATTAATTCATTATTGGAAAGACCAACTTATAGAAACTTATAAGATAATAATTATCAAGTAAGACAGAATATCCAAACTAGTGAGTCATATTGAATGACCAGAGGCTAGTTCAAAGTGCTTGCTTTTAAATGAGGGGGCAAAAATTGAGCACGGCAAATCCAAAGTTGGACAGACGGGTGAGAAGTGAGCAAAAGAAATTATAAGTATAAAGGCTAAAAGCAATGATGCTGAAGGGATGCTGTTAATAAATGTAGTACCATCAACAGTATGCTACACAACATATACTGAAGACAGTAGTGGGGCCTAGTCACAAACTTGCTACTGCAAACAAGCACTTTTAAACATCATACAACTTCCATAAACTCAATGAGAATTTTAAAATTTGTTGATACTGCCAATGATCTTTCCCTTACAAATTTTATCTTTTTAAGAAATTTTATTTTCTCAAACATCAAACATATTCACTAATTGTTTCCAATGAAACTCCTTCCTTGCTGTTGAAGTCATCATAAGTATTATTATCTTTTTAAGCGATTATAAATACGCTCTATTGGAAGGGCATTACAGTAACTGAAAAAATGAAGTGAAAAAGCAAAATTGCAAAAACTTATCAAGTTTCCAGACAAATTAAGAACCACACAGAGATCAAACAATATATATAATACTGAAGCTTTCCAACCATAACAAAAGTATGTAGACACCTTGGAAGTTGTAACCACTGGATTCTAAACAGTGCACAGTAGTCAAGTTCTTATTCACAAAAATGAAGTCCTGCAAAACGAAAAATGAATATAATAAAAGTCAAAAGAATGCCTAACTATTCAGCCTAAAAAAAATTATACATTTTGTCCCATGTGCTTATAATTCCAAGTTCAATATTCACGACTTATCCTTCAAATTTTATTTTACAAACCTGCAATATATCCCTCTTCCAATATTCAAATTTTTGTCTATAAATCCAAAGGGAAATGAAAAAAATTAGTTCTGATACATCGCCGAGATCCAGTGATTCATTCACCCATCCATCAAACAATAAAAGGATCCAAGCTAGTTGATACAAAATTTCTAAGTAACTTTATAGAGCTGAATAATTTTCTACTGCATTCTGTGAATTGTTCTAATAATTAAAAATATACTATAGATCTGCATTATTTGCTCCATACTTTTTCATTCAATGAATGCAAAGGGGTTCTGCAACACATTTTGGCAACCGACTGCCACTGTATGAGGTAGATCTTCACATGTGACTTACAAAAGATTACAAATGGATAATATTTGAATTTAATATTAAATAAAGCAGTTTAAAGACCACCCAATTGATACTGTTGACTACACTAGACTCTTCGAAGATTTAAAAACAATACATACTTGATTTACAACTTTCCAAAACCTAATTATCATATTAATGGCATATGATATATTCATTATTATTATAGTACATGTTTCTAAACTTTAACAGGACAAATATTCAATAATCAACTTATGTAAGTTTACAAAAAAAATTTAAATTTAATTCACGGTACATCTTATTACACTATGCTGCATAAATTTATGCTAGATTAGATCTCAAACTATATGAAACTAATACCCTGTATTTGTCATACCTATTCCTATATATGGTATGCATTTCTTAATATATATATTTATACAACAAATCTTCCCTTTTATCATTTGTCCACCATTCTTGACTGTATGTATCTCAACTTACTATTAAATTACTTTCTTGTCTAGGAGTAATCAAATATTACCCAAAGGTAATACCCGAGATAAATTCCAGTGAACCCCACAAATTTTGTAAAAGATAAAGCACTTTCAATAGATTTTTGACAGACAAGTGTCCATCTCCTGGCATAATTCCTTACTTATTTAACCCAAGCCTCCTTCTCTCCAACAAAATTATCCCCTAAATGATGAATGGGATAAATTTGCTCAAAAGGAATGGTCTATGACATCGCAATCTACATGAATCTGTTTAACTAAAACAACTCTTGAAGGACTGTACTAAAACAATCTATCTTGTATGGTAAAATTCACCTACCATACAATTTATACTGTATATACTAGACTGCTGAGTTATGCCAAAATATTTATCTCCATACAGCCTATGGATATTAGCCTAATATTACATCAGTGGTGCAGTGAAAATTTTTGCACACAGCAAGAACCAGCTTTTCTGGGAATAAAAATAACTTGAAATGTCCATTTGAATAAATAATGTGGTGTATTTTAATGAGTAGTAGTCCTTGGCCTCTCCATGTCTCCTTGATGCTCTACTATTGTTTCCAAAAGGCAAATAGGAGAGAAGGCAGTGCACTATTTAAAATAAATGGTACAGTATTATAAAAAAAAAAAAAAAACATATGCATCAGAACCACACTAAGCAACTGAGGTGTCATATGCTCAAAGTGGCAATGCCACAAATTTCTACTTCTGAGATGTTTAGCTTGGATAGAGCTTGTACATTTGGTGGTCTTTTAATTTTTGCCACTGCAGGTGAAAAGTAACAATACGAGCCACAAGGACATAGAGATCAATGAATACATCAAATTTGGGATATAGCCCAAGCACCAGGACCCCAAGGTCATGGGGAGACTTAAGGAGGGATATGAATACAATATACATATGTATATGTGCTAGGTTGGGTGATTTTCACTCATATGAGCACAACTTCCACTTTGGTTTGGTTGTACAGGTAGTAGTGCTATCTGGGGAGGGGATGGTTACTGGGGAAGTGTGGGTGGATTAACTGGAGTCAAATTGCCATGAATTTAATTTATTATCTTACTTTCATTACTTTATAGCACATACTGGTTTTGACTTATTCAACAATGCTATTTATTTACTAGTGTTTGAGTAAAAAAATTACAATTATCATTAAATATTTTTTATTTTGCATATTCTTTAGAAAAAAGAGGGCATTCTTCTGGCATGAGTTAAGGGTTGTCTCTGATGTCACTGGTTACCAACTTTCGAGGAAATTAGCTTTGCTTTTTTGTCATGAAGGGTGTTGAAGATTTTGGCCTCACATGATTACCATCTTTGAGGAAATTGGCTAAGTTGTCATTCAAAATAATAATTGATCTAGCTTCCAAAATAACAAAATTACAAGAAATTACAAGGATTTTTCTTATAGTTTTTAGGGAGGTGGTGTCAGACCAGGAGGACCTCAAATGAACAGCTCTTCATGTTACCATTTTGCAAAATGAAGGGTAGTTATCTGGGCAGAAAACAAAACCTTAATGGTGGGCCTTTAATGTTAATGTATCCCACCTTATAGAAAATTGACTCGGAAGAATTTTAAAAATAACAGTTCTACAGCTTTTCAATTTGTAAAAATTGGTAACATTTCAAAAAGTGCCAATGCCACTTTTAGCAGCAACACCTCAATTTAAGAGTTCTCATATACTCAGTAAAGATGTACAACCCCAAAATTTCAAAAGACTCTCCACTTTTGGATGTGATGAAAATGAGGAGCAGTAGAAGTCAACACGAGAGTAGCAGTACAAAGACCAGAAGAAAGGCCCAGAAAATCACGCAGGAAAAGTAAATATGTATTAAGACCCAGACAACAGAAAGTGAACAGACCTTACCTTACCTTACAGACCTTACAGTTCGTTCGGGTTGCCCCAGGTCCCTCAGTGTGAGGCGCCTCTAATGTCTACCAGAGAGTTGCTAGTACATCTTCCGGTATATTTTGCATCTTCCAATCTTGGATGGTCTGGGATGCAGTTTAGATATTTGTCGAGCTTATTCTTAAACACATCTACGCTCACTCCTGATATATTCCTCAGATGAGCTGGCAACGCATTGAATAGACGCTGCATTATCGATGCTGGTGCGTAGTGGATTAATGTTCTGCTGTGTTTCCTTATTTTCCTGGTATAGTTTTGGGCACTATTAATCTACCTCTGCTTGCTCTTTCTGATATTTTTAGTTCCATGATATTTTCTGTTATTCCTTCTATCTGTTTCCATGCCTGAATTATCATGTAGCGTTCTCTTCTCCTTTCTAGACTATATAATTTTAAGGATTGTAGTCTTTCCCAGTAGTCTAGGTCCTTAACTTCTTCTATTCTAGCTGTAAAGGACCTTTGTACACTCTCTATTTGTGCAATATCCTTTTGATAGTGTGGGTACCATATCATATTGCAATATTCAAGTGGACTACGAACATATGTTTTATAAAGCATAATCATGTGTTCAGCTTTTCTTGTTTTGAAGTGCCGTAACAACATTCCCATTTTTGCTTTACATTTTGCCAACAGAATGGCTATTTGATCATTGCATAACATGTTCCTATTCATCATCACACCAAGGTCTTTAACTGCTTCCTTATTTGTGATTGTCTCATTATTAGGTCCCCTATATGCATATAGCTTTCCTTCTCTGTCTCCATAATTTATTGATTCAAATTTATCAGAGTTAAATACCATCCTATTTACCTCTGCCCAATCATATACTTTGTTAAGTCTCTTTGTAGAGCGTTCCTATCTTCATCACAAGTAATTTCTCTACTTATTCTTGTGTCATCAGCGAAACTACTCACTACCGAATCCTTAACATTACTATCTATGTCTTCAATCATAATAACAAACAATATTGCAGCTAGCACCGTACCTTGTGGCACACTGGATATTACCTTGGTTTCATCCGATTTCTCATCGTTTGCAATAACTATCTGTTTTCTGTTGTGTAAAAATTCTTTTAACCATCTTCCTACTTTATCTACGATATTGTGTTTTCTAATTTTCTTTGCTAATATATTATGGTCTACTTTGTCAAAAGCTTTTGCAAAGTCTAGATAAACCGACATCTGTTTCATTTCCGCTTTTCATATTTTTGAATATGTTCTCACGGTGGACTAACAGTTGGGTTTGTGTACTTTTTCCGGGTACGAAACCGTGTTGTCCTATATTAAAACAAATTATTTTTTATTAATGTTTCATAATATTTTTTTCTTCATTACCCTTTCATACCACTTTCATAATATGTGATGTTAGACTCACAGGCCTATAATTACTTGCCTCTAGTCTTGATCCACTTTTTGAAAGTAGGGGTGATATATGCTAATTTGTGCTCATCATAAATCTTGCCTGTATCTACACTTTGTCTTAATAATATTGCAAGTGGCTTTGCGATAGAATGAACTACTTTCTTTAACAAATAGCAAGGGACTCCATCCGGCCCTGCAGCAGCTCCATTTTTAATTTCATTAATTGCCTGCACAATATCAGCTTCATTAATTTCTATGTCAGCTAAATATTCACTATTTTCGTCCCTTTACTTCTATATCATTATCTTCATTATCTATTCTAGGGGTGAATTCTCTCTTATATCGTTCTGCAGTATGTTGCAAATTTCCTTTTTTTCATTCGTTAATTCTTCAATTCTCAGAGGGCCTATTTCTATTCTTCTTTTATTCATCTTCTTCGCATATGAGTATAATAGTTTGGGGTTTGGCTTGATATTTAATAGGGTTTTTTTCTCAATTCCAAGTCCCGTTTTTCATTTTCTTTTGATTGTATAATCTTTTGTTCTGCATTTTCTATCTTACTTTTTAGTTCTATAACTTTCCATGCATTTTTTTTCTTTTGCAAAGACCTTTTTCCACTTTCTGATTTTCTGGAACAAGATCCTTCTGTCTCTTGGTATGCATGAATGATGTTTACTTTTCTTCTTCGGTATATATTTTTCCACTATTTTCTCCAATATTTTATATAATATCTCCGTATTTACCCTTAGTATCACTTACAAAAATGTTATCCAATCTTTGTTTAATTCTTCATTAATTTCTGACCATTTATATTTTTTATGTAGAAGTTGTATTTTCCATATCCTTCCCACTTTTTCATTTCTTGCTTATCTCTATTTTCACTTGCTTTGGAATGAAACTGTTAATTCTATGACATTATGATCTGAAATACTCGCATTAATAAACTATTATTTCTTTAACATAATTCATCTCGTTCACAAATACTAGGTCTAAAGTATTTTTCCTTTCTTGTTGGCAGGTGATTTATTTGTTGAATGTTGTATTCTAGTAGCATATCTAATAGCTTTTCAAATTGCCTCTTATCTTCTGCACTACTATTACTCTCTTTTTTTATATGTATAAGTACAACCACAGTCTCCTATTCGTTCTTTCCATTCTACGAAAGGAAAGTTGAAGTCACCAGATAGGAGAATAGTCCAGTCCTTGTGATTTCTACATATATCATCCAATTTTTCAAATTATTAAGTCAAACTCTTTAGTATTAGGAGGTCTATATATTACTATGTTCATCAATTTTTCAGATTCAAACTTCTACCGCTATTAGTTCACATTCTGAGTTACTATATTTCTCATATAGTTTTTCCTTGTTTTTTTGTCTTTCCCATATATTGCGGTTCCCCCTTGATTCCTATTTTTTCTATCTGATCTATAAGTTTGGAACCCTTTTATTTGATCATCATTCCCAGTCTCTTGGGAATACCAGGTTTCACTTATATTCATTATATCTATTTTCTTTTCATTTTGGGTTAGTTCTTCTAAGTACTCTATTTTTCTTTTTGAGTTACTCGTAACTAAACCCTGCGCATTCATCACGATGATGGTTTGCGTGTTTTCTCCTTCATTTATTTAATATTGGTAGTAATAAGGATTTTCCCATGTCTCTTTCCTGTTCTGGTATGTTGTTCTTTTTTTCATTTCCAGAAATTCTGACATTAAAAAAATCCAACTTTTCCATAATATTTGATCTTCCTTCATCATAAATTATTCATTTTTGTGTCTGAATCTGCAATTTTCTCCGTTTCTGCAATATCCTCTTGCATAATAAATACAGTTATTATCTCTTGAGTAGAATTTCGGAGCTGATGCTTTTTGAAATTTTTTGCTGACACCTCTGCATATCTCATTGGTGGTTTGCTTTTCTCTTTTACCTGATATTCTTGATTTCTCTCTTTATTTGTTTTCTTTCTTATTTTTGGATTTTATTACTTGGTTGGTTATTTATTGATTTATGATTCATGGCTACAGGGTGCATATATTTGCATTTTTTGTCGAACTTACATCCTTTTCCTTCTTTTAGGTTTTACATATTTTTTGGATGCAGATCTCTGCAATCATCCTCCCATAGCCATCTAAGTATGCACATTTACCATATATTTCATAGTTTTGACATACCTTAGGATGTTGTAGTACATCTTTCTCCAAATCTGCAATTCCCTCTTTTCAAAAGGTTGCAGATTTTGTCTTTCTTGTCTATTTTTTTCCTCTTTCCCGTCATTGTGTAGATCTGGGTAGAGCCTCTTCGGGATTTGCTTTTCTGTTGTCATATCGTAATTTATTTCTTCGTAGGTATGCTGCTTTATTGCCTCATATGTAGTATCAATGAGTATCCCTGCATCCATACTTTTATCTTGTTCTTTGTTTTCCTTATTTTTTTCTGTCATTTCATTTTTGTTTACTTCTCTTCCGGTTTCCTCTTCTTCTTTTTTCTTCTTCTTCTTCCTCTTCTTCTTCATCCTCAACTATTGTACATTCAATCTTGATTTAATAACATTGTCTATCCATGATAGACATGTTGAACAAATTCTTGTATCTTTTCTCAATCTTGCATTACCTCAGCACACTGTGGATGGGTCGGAATGTTGCATGCAGCACTTTTTCTGATTAGGTGTGGATTGACTATGCTATACCAAACCTTACACAGTTTGGCATGCTTTTGGCATTCTTTTTTCCTAATGCATCAATTAGGATATTCACAAGATTCACCTTATTCATTTTCTTTGTCGGAATATGTTGGTTTATGTATATTTTCTTTACGAGTCTCTTGACCACTTGGATTTTATTTGGAACTTCTTCAATTATTTTCAAGATGTTTTTCATTAGGATTTGTTCCAGTTTGAAGGATTATATCCTTCCTAATATATCTATGAATGCTTTTGTATCTTTTTGGTTAGGACTGTTGCTGATTTCATAGATGAGAAATGCCAGTTCCCTTCCTGCTACCTCATCGTATTGCGAATCCGCCAAGCAAGCTAAATTACGCCACCTCTTCCCGCAGTTGGAACTTACTGCCATCTTGTTCTGATTTCAGTATTACACTTGTTAAACTAACTTAGAAGACGCTTTATCCTACTATTTTCACACTAATCTTATCACCGATAGTTTCACGAAACAACTTCTAGATATTTCTCAAATTCTAGTCGTATGTTAAACTTGTGATATCTGTTGATTAATCTGACTTCACGCGGGTACGTGAGAAGCATTCATTTTACATCAGATCCTGAAAGGAAAATCTGATGTAGAGCACTGAAGATGAAGACACTCCTTAAAACATTACTGTGGAATTTTCTTTAAACGAAGCCCCACCTAGAAACTTGTGTGGAAAGAAAATAGTCATTTTTCAATTAAATATTACGAATTGGGTGTATTAAACTAAATGGAGAAAGTCAAAATGGTAAATATGCAGTATGGGTGAAAGGATTTCACATAAAACAATAATCCAACCGAACCCATATAACCACTAAGGATTTTTTGACAAAATCAGTTTACAATATATCAACAACAAAATCTCAGACAAATTTAAAAATGTTAAATATGACAGTCTCTGCTTGTATATCAACATAAAAGAACATGAATAGTATCACACCCTCCTATATATCTGCAAAACTATGATATGTATCTGTCTCTTATTCTACCAAGTATACTACTATTTGCCCTACTTATTTTAACACCTAAATCCTATTCTCAACAACTAAGAGCTATACATCATCTAGTTATACACAAATATAAATATCTTTCATAATATCATTTTATAATTGTCTGTGAATTCTAGGAAGAACATAAACTCACTGCCAAGAGCACTCTCCAGCTCTACAGTAGTTGACACTGCAACATCCTGTATTATACCAATAAATGAAATTATAAAAAAATTTGTATAGTGCTTATCGTTTAAATATACTACACTGATATACATTAAATCATTAATTAATTTCCAATATCCGTAGGGTTTGCCGTTACACTTCAAAATGTACATTTTAAATTACAAGCCAACAATAAAAAATAAGCAGGGATTAATGAAAAGCAGCTATAACCACATCAAGCTGCAAAAGAAAAGGAAATTCATTAGGAAATGAACCAAGAGATTTTCTCTTTACATTTGACATACAATAAAAATAAAATTAATATACAATTTTCCTTAAACACAAGCATAAAAAAATAAAGCTATTTTTCAATAAACATTATTGTCAAAAATCCTCTCCCAGCCACTTTGTGACCTGACAGAATATTCTCTGTTTTTTAAAAAAAAAACTCCTCAAGTAAGTTGCACCAAAACAAAGTTATTTGTTGCTTTAGTTTTATATCAAACCATTCTTTTTAAATTATTGTAAACTGAAAATAAAAATGTTACCAAAATTATCACAATATATTCTTTTACAAACTGATGAGTACAGTATTAAAAATATAAATATTAAAAAAAATTTTCAAGTACAACTTTTGTTAAAAGTGAGATCAATCAGACCACAGATTTAAAATTCTCAACTCTCAAGGGGATGGCACCAAGAGCTTGTTCTTATAAGAAGTTTCTTAACGAGTACAAAAATCCAGTCTTTCAAAACATACAACTAGAGTGAGGTATTAAGTATTTACTCAAATTATTAGGCTTTGAGAGAATTTTGGACATATAACAAAGCTCAGAAACTTATCAAATATAAAGTGGTAAAATTTCCCAATAGTACAAAAATAAGAATGACAAACCATATTTACAGATATCCAACTTCTATAAAAAGTAATATTTCAACTCTTCATGACTCAAATCTGGCTTTTGGAATCGAATGAGCTGTAATGGCAGTGAAGGGGGGCTTGGAGTGCCATCAGTGTGTCAGTGAAATCCAATCTTCAATCATATGGCAAAATTACAAAGATAATTATCATATTATATTAAATGTTATCATTCATATAACCATACATATCATATGTGTGCTTTATCCATGACATGGTTCTGTATATAAATATTGTCCAAGCCAATTATATAGATTAACTTCTACTATATAAAGTGATGAGGCAATTATCCAATGACAAGTTACACAAATCCATGGTTTTTCTGAACTAGTAAATTACAATCCTACAACTGGGCCTATTCATAAACATTCCATCTGAATTTGCAGTTCATTTTTAAATTATGAAAAAAAACATTTAACTCATTCTTTCCATGAGAAACTGATATTACTGTGTAGATAAAAATAAAGATTTTCATAATTCAATTACCAATGAAAAGTTCCTGTCACACCCCAAATGTGTGCATCTCAGTCTGTTGGCTGATTTGGAAGTCCAGATCAGGCCTCTTATGCCCTTTTACACCTTAGCACTCCAGGTGTCTAAAGGTCCATAATGATATAAGGTCAGTTTAATCTAAAACAACCTAATATATGTATATTATTCTTGGCAACACTAATGAAGCCAACGCTCACTAGTTAAAAAAATTGGAAATCTACACTAAAACACCATGGCCAAATACCTCACTTTCTGGATTTGCGATACTGTTCATTCACATACATATTAGTGTGTTTCATGATTAACCATATATGTTTTTCATCGCTACTTTTATTTCTCCATTTTCTTTTTTTCATATAATATAGGAATTCTGTTCTATGGAATTGTAATTTGCAGGTCAACAGCAGTTTAGGCAGATGCCATACAATTGTATTCTGAACAACAATAACAAGCTTAAAAATAGGGCACTTCCTTTTGCAACCTAACAAACAACAGCCTGCAGCTTTTTATCTATTTGTTAATTTATTAACTTATTTTTTCTTTTTTAATACATAATATCTCTCCTTTCTGTATTCCCCTTTACTTCGTCTTACTTCTTCCTAATAAACGCCATATTCTTTGGAAGCATGAATTTCAAGTCAATGGCCCAAGTAGGCTTGTTCCATGCGATTAGGTTTCATCTCCTGAATAATAAAATATAATAATAATAATAATAATAATAATAAATAATAATAATATAATAATAATAATAATAATAATAATAATAATAATAATAATAATAATAACAACAATTCCTTCCCGGACTAATGAACTCGGCATCAGATTAATATCCTCATCACTATCTCTACTTACAGTTAATAGATATTACATCATCAAATCCTACAGGTCACTTTGAATGTAAAAATACAGTAGCTTCTCAAAGTTCCTGTCCGTAATGGAAACTTACGACTCTTCAAATCTAAAATTAAATTGCAAAAAGCATTTAAGTTAAAGGCCCTGAGGTATATAGAAGAAACTACTGACATTCACAATAATAAAAAAAAAATCAACAAAATCCTTTCAATATCATCTACATACATCTATTTGCTTTTAATTGTAAAGGGACAAAATGATCACATGTGATATCTTACATGCAAACTAGAGAGCAAAATTTCAATAGCCTATATGTAAAAAATTAGCTGTAAAGTAATCATAAGTCAAGCATAATACTGTGTCAACTAGGAACAATAATTCAACATGTAAATTAACAAAAACTGAAAATATAGATTCTTATAATTTTGTAAAACTGCATCTTTCCTGATACACTGCAATGGGTCTCATGGCTTCCAATGGAAAGCATATCCTATAACATAAAGAAATACATAGAGAATTTATGAGGCCATTGCAGTCATTAAAACTCACCAAATTGGTAAAAGTGACTAATATAATCTGTATCAATGCAATTGTATCTAGAAATAAATATAAAATTACTAGCTAATGAATTCTATTCAATGGAGAATATATCAATGAAACATGAGTTACAACTTTAGTTAGTTTCAGCATAGCTGTATAGAACTACTTAGGAACATGGATAGGTAACATTTGGAAGCTACTGTTTTTTTCTAGCCCTTACTCGTACTAAATGGCAACCTTAATTACGTGTAACATATCACATAGAGTGTTATACATTGATAACATATACAGTTATTACATGACAGGTATCATATTTAGCATATTACATTTTTATTCTAATTTGTAACCCCTAACATTCTACGGAGTACTACGTAGATTAAACATGCAAGTCTTCCATACTACAGCCTTGATGCTGGTATGAAAATCAGTGCCAAAAACTAAATATACACTTATGGAAATCTAAAAGTATAAAACATAATCACCCTTTAACTAACTTTAATACTTCTCACGATCACTTTACTTTATCATAATTTTTAAAAAAAAAGTTACGAAAAAATATGTAAACATTAATGTGAATTTATGAGTATATGTATACGTATAAATAAATCTAAATTAGAAATGAAATCAATTATTGGAATTTAATATTTCCAAATTTAAGTAAGTACCAATGAACAGACCAAAACTTTGGACAAAAGAAAAACAAAACGATTGATGTGTTAAACAACTGTCCATTATAAAAATGAAGTGGAACAACTTCTACTATTATACCACTACGCTATATGATAAATAATGACACCATCGTACTGTAGTGTTGTGTATAGCAACTTCTTTGAAAAGTCAAAATGAAAAGGATGAAAGAACAGTGCTGTAGCCATAACATTTTCAACTTTTTAACGTTGAATTGCAATGACACGACATCAACTTACCATTGAAAACTACAAGGCCTGGAACTAAGCATACACACAAAATATGAGAGAAACATCTTATACCCCAGCAAAATACCAGCGCCAATCGTAAGTGAATACGATGCAGCCAAACCATCCCTAATGAGTATACACTACAGCAAAAACTAACATAACTGATATGTCACACTATGCTTTTCATCCTGTCCTAGAGAGAAACTAGTTATTATTTTGCCATATCACAACTATTAATAGCTTGAGGATTCAAAGCTACTTGGTGTCTGGTCCCTTTGGAGGTAACTGAACCAAAATTCACTGCAGAACTAATTACTACTGTACTTGTACTTGCATTACAGTACATACTGCACAATAACAAGTATTGAAATCTAGCACTGCCTAACAATACGAATTTAAAATCTGTGACTACAACCAGTCAACTAAAACTGCATGATCTATCACCCAACTGTTTGCAAAATGCCACTCACTTACAAGGTCTATAAATCCTCTCAGTAATTTCATTCATGAAGCCCCTGCTAAGCTATCATTAAGCTCCTTATAGTTTTTATTATACTGGTTCAAAAGATGATCTTCAAAAGTCAGGATCTCCCGACAATAATCCATCACGAATATCACTGTCATGGTCAGGCCAGGAGGAGTGAAGTGTGCTGACAGAAAACTGAACAGTCTGTGGTTACACTGGGAACTTATTGTCTTGAACACAAATATCAATGACTAGATCACATGCTGCAACCCCCATCAACAGAAAATACTTTCAGTTGAAACAGACACACTACATATGAGAAAATCACAGTACACAAAATATTGCAAGAGCAATGTCCAATAACTAAGATGTTAATAGTCCAGTAATCACATGTTGATCTCTTCCTCTCTAGTCAAAGAGGAAAATATCCTACCTTTAAGAATCAGCATAAAAGATAAAACAATTTCTTTTAGATATCTAAAAAAATTTAAGTTTGTCAAAAACTGATAATGTACCCCTGACAAGCATATACAACAGCTGAAATTAAAAGAAAAAGGTAAATGAACAAATGTCAAAGGAAAGAACTCCAGATATAAGATTATAAGATGCAGGGACAGAAATGCATAGTCACAGCAGATAGTGGTAGGAGACCTATAATGAGAAGCGGTACTGAAATTCTTCCCGACTCTGTAGAAGAAATGTAGGTTAAGTTTATTCTGACAAGAGGTACAGACATTATCACAGAAAATGATCACTCTAATATACCTGGTGAGGCATACTCAATACAATACAGACTTCTGAAGTTCATCTGATAGTGAGGGTTATAAAGGCTGATGAAGCAAGACTGTCAAGAGAATAAAAACACAGAACTGAGAAGTGAATTTACCTAAAAGGAGCAACAAGAAAGTACCATCAAATAGTATATCACCAAAAAGTGGTCAATCGAACTGCTGAAAGAAAACATGCACAAAGCAGCAGAAGAAAGAATATATCAATGTAAAACCATTATACTTTATACTAATAACCTCTTACTGCTGTATAAACATGACTTGGCAGTTAGACTGAGACAAAGTAAAAATTTTCACTATAAAATTGATTATTTGCATACTTATCTACTGATAAAGATAGTTTACATCTTCACACCTGACTGGTGTGAAGATGTAAGCTATCTTTAAAAGTGCATAAGATTCATCCCAAATGAGAGAGAGAGAGAGAGAGAGAGAGAGAGAGAGAGAGAGAGAGAGAGAGAGAGAGAGAGAGAGAGAGAGAGCCTCTCTTTCAGGTCTTTAACAAAAGGCATTACATAGTTACCTGAAAAAGAATAACATTATCTTGTTGCTAATAACCTCTTCAAAGGATAAGAGGTTACCATGATTGGGTTAGTACTGAATGAGCACAGAATTTTTTTTTATTTCAGTAATCCATGAGAAAAATAACAGGCTCTAGAGCTAGGTGGACCAATATTGAAAAGGGAGAACAGTACATGATAGAGTCAACTGGGCTTCTAAGGGCTACAAAAGAGTCAGAAGAAACAAACCTACTTGGATAAAAACTATGAAATGGGAGGCTACAGATATATATGGTGATTTCGGAAACTGAAAGTATGCATACAAGAAAAACATGAGTGGGAGAATTTCAGAGGCCATTTGCATTGCAAGCAAATCAAGATAACAGTACAAAATGTATCAGTGCGATATTCATATAATTTTATAAATTATAAGTAATTCTGAGAGGCCCTTTCCATTGCAAGCCAATCAGGATAACAGTACAAAATGTATCGGCATGGAATTCATATAAATTTATAAACTGTAAGTAATCAAGAGATATATTCATACAGTAGCAAATGCTGTAGACAAGAGAATATACATAGGTTTGTACATGTGCACATGTCCTGCGCAGTGCATTAAACCACTCCATGTCTGGGATTTAAATCTATGCATTCTGAGATATTCAGGGATGCATGGAACCAAATCCACACTTGTAAGACAAGGGCAAACTGTAAAAGATGAAAATGGAGATTTTTATGATTGAAAAAAATCTAAAATATACTGGAACCACGGAGTCACTTTTTGAAATCACCTGAATGAAGGAACATGAATTTAAGGACATTGGTATTTGCTGCAAATTTTTTTCCACCTCTGAACAATGTTTGTTGCAGTTTCGTATATTAAAGCATTATGAATTACCATTGTCTGTGACCCAGCAATACTGTTTCAATTAGAAGCCCTATTGGATGAGGGTTATATTATTACTATGTATTTTGATACTAACTGACTACTATATAATTACAGTTTAATTTCTGTGAATCAGTACGTTAGGTTTTTAATTGTAAGCTAAAGTACAAAATTTATTGCAGAATTCTTAAGCGAAAATTTTCTTGGGGATCCCACTGACTTGCTCATTTTTGCTACTGAAACCATACCACCTTAATATCACAGTAAATCCTTTTAGTGGACCTGGGTTCCACATTTGCTCACAACACAAAATATACGGAATGATACAGAATATAACACCTGAAAATGTACTGTAATGTAACAAGCAATGAACGTATATGCATAGCCAATGACAAAGAACATTGCCAGGATTGAAAAAAAACGAAAATATAGAATGCAGGTTCAGGACCAGATTGCAGTGGGAAAATATCATTACAAATGAAAATGGATGGGGAGATCTGGTATCCAGCAGTCAGGAAATAGAGAGGGAGCTCATGAATGAAGCAGTCTTGATGTATTGAGGAGAGACACAAGACTAAAGACAATGTAAAGAACTCAAGGGGCAAACAATTTTACATTAAGCAAATGACCAACACAAGAGATATATGTATGCACAAAATATGTAACTTACATTCACAAAACTAATGATGCTGAAGCCAATCCATACCCTGAAAACCATCTATAAAAAAGATAGCATTCTTGGTACTATATGACAATGATACTGCATTGTATGACAACTCTTTTTGATAACAAAGCCCCTATCTCATAAATTCTGTCAGTATAAAGGAAAAAAAATCTCATGTTGTCTCTTGTATACTTCAACTACTGAAAATAATGTACACTAAGTACAGTAGACCCCCACTATTTGCAGACTCATGATTTGTGGACTTGCCTATCCAAGGATTTTTCTATGGACCATATATATGCATATTCGCAGAAAATTAGCCTATTCGTTATATTTTTCACTGAGAAATAGCCACAAATTATTGTATTTTCATGTCAATTTCTTGACTAACTGCACTTTTAGTGATATAAAAATGATTGTAATGATACAATTAAGTTTGTTCATACTTACCTGGCAGATATATATATAGCTGTATTTTTCCGAATCCGACAGAAATTTAAACACTTACGACACACGCAGTGGGAGTCAGGTGGTTAGTACCCATTCCCGCCGCTGGGAGGCGGGTATCAGGAATCATTCCCATTTTCTATTCATAATTTTTTTATTTCCCCAACCCTGTCTCCCTGAGGGGAGGTGGGTGGGTACTTGATTTTATATATATCTGCCAGGTTTAAGTAGTGAACAAAAAAAAAAAAATGATATTGTTTTATGTTACCAATAAAAGGTTTCATACATACTTACCTGGCAGATATATACATAGCTAAGACTCCGTCGTCCCCGACAGAAATTCAAATTTCGCGCCACTCGCTACAGGTAGGTCAGTGATCTACCGGCCTGCCCTGGGTGGCAGGACTAGGAACCATCCCCGTTTTCTATCATATTTTCTCTCTTCCACCTGTCTCCTGCGCGGGGAGGCTGGGTGGGCCTTTAATTGTATATATCTGCCAGGTAAGTATGTATGAAACTTTATTGTAACATAACAATATCATTTTACATACAATCAACTTACCTGTCAGATATATACATAGCTGATTGGCACCCTTCGGTGGAGGGTAAGAGACAGCTTCTATATGGGATAGACAGGTAAACAACATATGTTGTAGGTATAAATAAAACCTTGGTTCCTACCTGATAGGTGGTAGACTTCGTGGGTGTTTGCCCAGTAGTCTGCATCACCTCAAGAAACTTTAGCGAGATATATGATCTATGGCCAAGAGTTCTTGTGGGTCTGCCGATGGGGTCTTACCCACTTACTCGCAGAAGCCTAAAAGGACTTTGTCAATGGTGCTGATCCACTTATATGACAAATACACCTTATGAAGGAGCACACAACCAATCCCGACCACCTGATCCTAACCATACGTTAGAACTACAGATTGTTAAGAGTTATCCCCGAACGTCGTCACAAAAAAACAATCGTAAACTCAAAATCACTACGCACACATACATAATTTCAAAAATTATACTCAACTAATTGGATATGACAAGAATTTTACTGAACAACATAGACGGCCGCCCCCGTGCTAGCCTAAGTCCTCTATTGTTAGAAAGAGAACTCGACCATATCCAAAAAGAAGAAAAGTATAAACATTTAAGGATTGGTTGTCTGCTCCCGTACCCAGAATCGTATCCGCTGATACGAAAGGACCTAGAGAAAACACTTCTCATATGTCACACGCACGTCTTTCAAGTAATGCGATGCAAATACTGAGTTGCATCTCCAAAATGTCGTATCTAATTATGTTTTTTTTTTAACGACATATTCTTATGAAACAAGAGGAGACGTCGCTATAGCTCTAACTTCATGAGCTTCTATTCTCAACAGTTGTAACTGTTCGTCAGGACCAGGCCTTATGAGTGTCTGTAATGACGTTTTCTTACAACGAATGCCAGCGCATTCTTGGACATCAGTCTTGTGGGGTCTTTTACCGCGCACCAAAGACCTTGTCTAGAGCCTCCCATTCGATGCTTTCTCTGAAGGTAGAACTTCAGAGCTCTAACAGGGCAGAGAGACCTCTCTGTTTCTCTGCCTACGAGACTTGACATTGCCTTTTGACTTTCAAAAAGAAAAAGATGACTTTAGGCCCAGGGATTCGTAGGATTCTCGTTTTCCGCTAAAAAACAGGGTCTGAAACGAGCAAACTCGCTGAGTCTCCCTTGAATGCTACTTCATCCTGCAGAGCATGCAATTTCCCTAATTCTCTTTGCCGTAGCTAAAGATAATAGGAATAGGCATTTTTTCGGGTATGTCTCTAAACGATGCCCGATGAGGAGGTTCGCAATCTTTCCGATGACAGATACTTTAGAAACTACGTCTAGGTTCCAGTTCGGAGGTACTGGTTCCTTATAACTTTGAAAGTCTCAAAAAAAGAACATTATGAGATCGTGGAAGATCTTCATTTATCTGCCCGATCTAATCCTCTGTTCCTGAATACAGCCGAGAGCATACTTCTGATCCCTCTCATTGTGGATACGGCTAGATGAGATTTTCCTCTCAGGAATAGCCGGAAATCCGCAAATTTCCGCTATAGAGGTAGTGGAGGAGGACAACTTCTTGGATCTACACCTCCTTCTAAATACCTTCCACTTCGACTGGTATACTTTTCGTAGTGGAGGTTCTGCGTTCTCTCGCGATCGCGCTTGCCACTTCGCGAGAAAAGCCTCTCGCTCTGACAAGTCTTCGATAGTCGAAAGGCAGTCAGAGCGAGAGCGGAGAGGTTTTGATGGTTGTTATGAGAAGATCCGTCCTTTCCGGGTAGGGATCTTGGAAAAAAGTCTAACGCTTCACTCTACCACCTCCTTGAACCATTTCCTGGGGCCGGGACGGCAAAAGGTGGCTATTAACGTCATCCTCGTCTCCTTTTGACGCCCACAAACTTTTCATTACTAACCCCTCCCCCCCCCGGATTTTGAATGGGGGAGAAGCATAAACGTCTCTCGAGACAATTTTAGCAGGAAGGCATCTACCATAAGTTGCTCTGGATCTTCCCCCCCCACGACCGAGCCAAAACACTGTGAGCCTTTTTTGAAGTAAATGTTGCGAAGAACTCCACCTGAGGAGTTCCCCACAGAGACCAGAGATCGAGACACACTTCCTCGTGTAAAGTCCATTCTGTATGAAGGACCTGGTTCCTCCTGCTGAGCCCTGTCCCCCCTCACATTCCTTTCTCCCTGTAAGAACCTTGTCATCAGGGAGATGTTACTGTGATACGTCCAAAGTAATAGGTCTCTCGTGAGCTCGTAAAGGAACGAGGAGTGCGTCCCTCCCTGTTTCCGAATGTAGCAAGAGGTGTTGGGCGTCAACTCGTCCCCGTACTCCTCAAGAAGAAGGTTAGTCAATCCCTTCTAGTTAGACAAACCTTCTCTTCCACTATATTTCGTTATCCGAGTTTTCCTCTAACTCGGGATCTAAAAGCGTCTCCGCTCTCCTTTTCCGAACATTCTTCTTCTTGCGGAAACAAAACTCCTAACAGGAGGAGGGGCTAAGGGAATGATAATCCTTCCTCTTTCCCGCTCTAATATTCTTGGAAGGCGTCATAAGCTTCGGCTTCTCTAGAATTTTAGAAGACTCTTCATGCTTACATGACGCTTCCCGTTTGCCAAGGCATCATGGATGACGTCTTTTGCTGACGTCTCGATGACGCTTCGCGCTTGGAAGATGCTCAGCTCTCCAAAAGGCGTCCTCCTTGGCGTCATAATATTGGACGGAGCGTCATGTCTATGCTCCGTTTCCAATGACGCTTCGCTTCTAAAAGACCGTCTTACTTCTCTCTGGCGTTACGAAACTCTCGTAAGCACCTGTTCTCTCTCTCGCACTAGACGCTTCTGTAAGACGTTTAGCCGTTTCCCGTCTGTATGACGCTTGTCGTTGAACAGGTAAGAGAGGACGAGACTTCTTAAATGGAAGCGACACGTCCTTCCGACGTTGCGTTCGAGATGACAGTTGCTCTTGAACTGCTATAATGATTCTCTTGACGCTTCTCCCCACGTCCAGTGCATGACGTCTTTCGTCATCACTCGGTGGGAAGGAAAAAAGGAAAGGGTACTTCCGCGTACATTCAGGTGACGCTGACGCCCCTTCGCTTTCTTGCTAGAAAGACGGAGGAGTCATCTGAGAAAAAAAAAACTCTCCGGGACTAGAATCCCTGTCAGGCGTTCATATGGCGCTTCAGCGGTTTCGACAAGTTCGATTCCCTCCACCCTCGTTTAGGTGAGGGAAGAGGGAGAGGACGAGAAACACTCGCGAAGGACGCTTTCTATAGTTGCCCTTGAGCCGCCTGCAACGAAGCAGAGCTAGCTTAAGGAACAGTCTGGACTGTTGGATTCCCCACCCCACAAAACCTCCTTAAGGCTTTCGACTTTCCTTCTCCTCTGTGTTCGTGAGCTTGGAAGAGGTCTAGGCTTGGGAGTGTCGCAGGAGCCTGGCACCTACTGGTGCTTGGAGGAGAAAATGTTTCATTTTCCCTTTTTAAAGGGACGAAAAAGGCGGACCTACCTCTCTTCTCTGGAGCCTTCCTTCTTGCGGGAGGTCTGGAGCTCGGACCACCTCGAAAGGGCTGCGTAGAAGTGTTAGGTCCCTTTCTTGTCCGATACTAAAGCAGGTTTCTTCTTCCTAGCTGTACTGCGTCAGAAGATCCTGCGTCGCCCTCCTCCAGTTAAAGAGTGAGCCACGTCCTTCACTAACTTAGAAGGGAACAAAATAGTTTCGAAAGAGGTGGCATAATATAGAGTGCCCTCTGCGCATGCGAGACTGCCTTTGTTAAGAAGGCGCCCTACACTGTCCTTTTCTTCTAAAGACCTGCTCCAAATAATGCAGAGACTTCCAAAGATCCATCTTGTACTGCTTTGTCGATGCACGACAAAATGCATAACAGGGCTTCAGGTTCGATTCCCTGCGAAATCGTGAGCTTTCTTGGACATCACCCCAAGGGACCAATCCAAGAAGTTGAAGACTTCCAATACATGGAAAGTCCCTTGAGGAGATGATCTAGTTCCGAAATACTCCAAGTAATGCGGGCAGAATTAAGACTAGGACGCCTTGAAGCGTCAACTAACGTCGAAAAGTCTTGCCTCTGTAGTAGAAGGGAGAGCGATACCCATATCCTCCCCCAAGTCTTGTACCATATGCCTCTTTTCCCAGCTAACCTTGCTGGAGGGGCATGCAAAATACTGTCCTGGTTAAGTCTTTCTTCGACTTCATCCAGGCGTCTAAGGCGTGTAAAGCCCGCTTCATCGAGATGGTGGGCTTCATCTTCAGAAAAGACGAAGTCTTCTTCACCTTCGCACTCGAAAAGAGCGAGCGCGGAGAAGGAGGAGCAGCCGGAGTCACTCGTCTCCGTATTCCTCCAGAAGCAGGGTAGTCAACACCTTATAGTTGTACAAGCCCTCTCTTCCAAGATCGTCATCATCCGAGTTTTCGTTCGAACTCGTGATAATCCTGAGTTTCTGTTCTCCTTTCAGAACTTTCCCTCCTTCTGGGGAGACAAAAACTCCTGATCGGAGAGGGGCTAAGGGAATGAAAGTCTTTCCTTTTTTCCGTTCTGATCGACTTGGAAGGCGTCACAACCTGCGGCTTCTCTCGCGCTTTAGAAGACGTCATGTATGACGCTCCCGCTCTCCGAGCGTCATGTATGACGTCTCTTGTTGACGTTTAGATGACGCTTCGCGTTTGGAAGACGCTTCGCTTTCTAAGGGCTTCCTACTCGGCGTCACAATCTTGGACGGAGCGTCACGTCTAAGCTCCTCTTGATTTGACGCTTCACTTCTACAAGACGACTTTCCGAGCAGGTGCGAAGAGGACGAGACTTCTTAATAGGAAGCGTCACGTCCTTCGACGGGGCGCTAAAACTCCCACAAGAGATGACAGTTGTTCCTGCACCGCCATAATGATCTTCCTTGACGCTTCTCCTACGTCTAGTGCCTGACGCCTTTCGTCATCACTCGGGGAAGAAGCATGATGGGGTACTTTCCTCGTAAGCGTCAGGTGACGTTGACGCCACCTTCGCCTTCTAATAGCCGACGGGGCGTCATCCGAGAAGCGCTCCGGGCTAGAATCAATGTCTTGCTTCATATATGACGCTTCAGCGGGTTTTCCCTCGATAAGTTTTTTTTTTCGACTCCTTCCACCCTCGTTTAGGTGGAGGGGAGAGGGGGAGAGGGGACGAGAAACACTCGCGAAGGAACGCTTTTTTTTCTATAGCGCCCTTGAGCTGGCTGCCCCATGGAAGCAAAGCTAGCTGAAGGGACGTCTGACCGTTTTTGGGGATTCCCTCCGACCTCCTTAAGGCTTTCGACTTTTCCTTCTCCTCTGGGCATGTGAGCTTGGAAGAGGTCTAGGCCTGGGAGCGCCGCAGGGACGATCAAACGCCCCCTCCACAACACTGATAGGGCTCACTTCACTATTTTCACTATCACTAGCCTTACCTTTCGAGTCCGCCATCTTGGACTTCATGTCTCGAATCGTCGCTTTCAGATTGGCGATTTCCGATGCCGAATCCGAAAAGACACTCTGAGAATGAGATTTATAGGGAGAATCTACAGTAGTAGGGTTAGAATTATTATTGAAAGGCTCAATAGGCCTTGAATTCACACCTTTCAGCCTTCTAACTCTATCCCTCTCTAACTTCTTCAAAATAAGAAGTCAAGTCTTCCATTTCTTCTGCATTTCCAAACTCTCGCATTCCTTACAAGTGTTAATAGCAGAACACTGCACCCCCTACATTTACGGCATACAGTGTGAGGATCAACCGAAGCTTTCGGTATCCTCACCCTGCAGCCTACATTCACACACATTCTCACACTCACATTAGAATCAGACATACTGAGAAAAATCCAAAAGAGTTATTCCAAAAACAGTCCACAGTAGCGAATGCCAAAACACGATCCAAATACGTCACCAAAAGTCGAAAAACGCTGATCAAAGTGTTTGAAAATGAATCCAAGTCAGGAGGTAATAACAACAATGTTGATACCACCGGCGACAGAGAAAATATGCTAGAAAACGGGGATGGTTCCTAGTCCTGCCACGGGCAGGCCGGTAGATCACCTGACCTACCTGTAGCGAGTGGCGCGAAATTTGAATTTCTGTCGGGGACGACGGAGTCTTAGCTATGTATATATCTGACAGGTAAGTTGATTGTATGAAACTTAATTGTATCATAACAATATCATTTTGTTCATGAAACTTACCTGTCAGATATATATATAGCTGAATCCCACCTTTGGTGGTGGGAGTAGACAGAATAGAAGATTTTAGAAACATATATATGCAGATAATTGATATCTTGATTCCTTACCTGTTAGCATAGCTGACTTTCGCGGTTACTGCCGCGTAAGTCTGCTTGTGATACTAGAGGTTGCCAGCGAGGTTGGTAGAGACCTATATAGCTGGTGCACTCCAGATGATCTGTCCAACAGGGGCGAGACCACGACGTGACTAGACCATATTGACCATACCATGAGGGCTAAGAAGTAAAATAAATATATATATAAAAATATATATCACCACCTGACCCACCTAGCCAAAGTTAAGGTGGTGTTAACTAAGGCTTAAGAGTTAAGAGTCACAGTTGTCGGCGACTCAACTACTAAAATTAAGAGCTCTTCCTAACCATTTTCTACAGGATAGGATGAGTGGTACTTCTTGCCCCCAAGATTATGGTGTCTGCAGACACGTATGGCCCTAGCGAGCAGCAGATCTCATAATGCCATCTTCACATCTCGCAGGGAGTGTGAATTGAACACAGAGTTGCTTCGCTAAAACATGGTACTCAGGATGTTGCTGGAGTGCCATGCTCTGTTGAAATGCTTCCAGAGGGCCCGCGCCCTCACCTCGTGTAGCATTCAAATCAAAAGATTTCAAATCTTTGTGCAAACACAAAGAAGGAGCTTTTTTGAAAGACCTCCTTAACAATAAAGCCAGGGGGGTTCTTCGATATGGGCAAGTCGTCTTTTCGGAACACTGCAGATTGTCCGTACGACTTCGACTTTCTTGAGTTTTATGTAGATAAAACTTGAGAGACCTGACAGGGCACAGGACTCTCTCTGGCTCCTGCCCCCTAACTTGTGCCATCCTTGCTTCCAAGCTCCTGGCCCAAGGACAAAACGGGTTTCCATTCTTAGGCCATAACGAAAAGCTTAGAGAGCACACCGCCTTGTGTTCTCTAAAGCCAAAACTTGTGACGATGGCTTAAAATCTCACTGACCCTCTTTGTCGTTATCTAGGGTGGTTAGAAAAATGCCTTCCTGATCACATGCAAGAAGTTAACAGGTAGGAGATGTTCGAATGCTTTGACATCAAGAAAT
Source organism: Macrobrachium nipponense (assembly GCF_015104395.2). Taxonomy (NCBI): domain Eukaryota; kingdom Metazoa; phylum Arthropoda; class Malacostraca; order Decapoda; family Palaemonidae; genus Macrobrachium; species Macrobrachium nipponense. Next base: position 19,729,927 of record NC_087219.1, read on the forward strand.
TCTTAGACTATGTCTAAGTTCCATCTTGAAAGCTTCGATCTGGACATGCACAGTCAGTCCGTCTGTACTAACGTCAGGTGACCGACCAGTTGACCAGTCAGACGAATCAAGGACAGCAAGGCTGTACCTGAAGACCATAAGGCACTATTCTTCGCTGAAGGATGAGTGTCTGGACTGCCTGGGCGATTCCAACAAGCTAGCAAACCTTGGGGAGTGTATCAACGCAACCCAACGTCGTTAGCGAATCAACTCCTGAGCCACTCCTGACTCGAGCTTCTGGTGCCAGAGAAAGGAGCGAGGAGCAAAAAGGCGATTCAGTCCCGAAGGACGAATGCCTGACAGTCCAACCTGGTCTCATGTTAAACGATCATCGGGGTGTATAAACGCACCGACTTCGTCAACAAGAAACTCAGGGCTACTATATGTCTCCTGATCTCGCACGAGTGTCTGACTCCGAGAAAACAGGTGAGACAAAAAGTAGATGGTGAGCGAGTTTCGAGATTTCACAGAACTCAAAGATCGTGAAGGGCTTTGTTGTTTGACAGAAGCAAATCTCTGAGCCCAAAGGCCGTCAAACAACATATTTGCGTATTCTTTAATAGTTGTGACTGCCAGCTTATCCCATTCTTCAAACGGAAAGGAAGACTGCATCTTATGCTGTCAACATCTCGATAGTCTGAACGTAGTCAGACTCAGAGCGGAGAGGTTATAGGTACCTTTCGTGTTAAAGGAGACCGACTCTCTCGGAAAAGGTCCTTGGAAGGACGTGACCTCTGTGAATCTAGGGTCTTGAAGGCCAACATGGGGCGATTAGCGTCATTGTCGCTCCCTGTGATGATATAAAATCATCTTATTACATTTGTCCTAAGCGATTGAAAAAGGGGAAAAGAGACTAAACATCCATCCCCGTTCAATATCATAAGGATGGCGGGTTTAATGTTACCGCTCCCGGATCGAGAATAAGGGAGGCAGGAGAAGAAGAAGCCTCTTCGTTCCCTCCCAAACCTAGCGAAGAAGGATGAAATGAAAAGGACGTCCCTAAAGGTCTCCACAACTCTCAACATACTTCTAAAGAAAGATTCCACTCGGAAAAGTCGAGTAGTTGCTGCCATTCGATCGAGACGATTCGAACGGACTTTTTGCAATCCTGTAACGAACTCTTAGACTCTAGAGGATCGTTCCATTCTAACGCCTGTTGTTATAATAGGCTCTTTCTCGTAAAACCCGAACCGGGACCGAGAGAAGATACTTCCTAAGATATGAGAGAGCTGTGGAAGATCAGAGTTTGATATGGACCCTGGTTCCAAAAACTCGTTTTTCGAGGGACTGGAGGGACACTGAATTGCTTCCACTTCTTTCAGATTATGATCCAGGACATCTGAAACCCTCTCCAGATGTCCGGCACTTCTTTCTATCACTCAAAGAGATACTTAACGCACCGAGAGATGTTCAGAATCATTCCTAGATCTTTAATAAAATTTCAGTTTCCCGGTAGGAAAAAACTGTAGAGGTCTGAATTGCAGTCTATTCAGGGAAACAAACTTCTTTAGGAAGGAAATGGTCCCCAGCAAGCTCATCCATTCCCTCACACAGTATGTTTACTTCCCTAATAAGGGCTGCGCTTTGCTAAGCAAGAGAGCATATAATAGTGCAATGTTGTGGTAGACTCGTAGTCCTATACCGTGCGGTAACGAGCACCGAAAGGAGTAAGATATCTCTGTAGAACATATTAAGGCCAAACGAATGCAATGTTATTCATTCATGTAAGAAATCCCCTCAATCTTAGGCTAAAGTCCGTGATTGTAGGGCAGAGATAACAGTTCGTCAGTCAATCCCGCAGGAGAGAGAGAGACGTAACTGCCAGCACAGAGATACGGTTAGTCAGTCAATCCCGCAGGAGAGAGAGACTTAACCTACCGCGCATGACAGCGAACGAGTTGGTACTGGCTCGTTTGGACTGGAGGAGAAGACAGTGACAGCAGCAGCTTACGATCGTCCGTCATAGTCGTCTCTTAACTTTATGCCTGGGTTGCCAGCTACCCTATTCTATGAAGAAAAAGGTCCGTTATTTTTAGCATAAAGAGACTCTCAAGCTGGTATATTTAAGCGAAACAGAAAACGCTAAATATATAGATGCGTTTGTGTCGTCAGAACACTACCATACAACGGTAAAAGATAAATCGGAAAACTCCTGGAAGGCTGGCAGAGGGAGTAACGATTTAAATGTCCTTAAAATGGACCATAGACCTCTCGGTTGCCATCCGAAGAGGTAACTACAGCAAGCGTATATGACTTGAACCAACCAGAAATAAAATAACGCAAGGCAAAATATGAAATTATATCACAATAAAGTTTGTTCATACTTACCTGGCAGACATATATATAGCTGAATTCGGAAATACAGCTACATACATATCTGACAGGCAAGTTTCATGAACAAAACTTAGGAGAATCGAAGCAGTCAGCTCAAGCTTCTTATGTTATTGGACATAAGGGTTCATTGACGTAGTCTACAAGTCTATTTCTTGTACGAGTCTGCGAATGACGAATGAGAGCTCTTCCGAATCTTGTCAATAAGAGCTTATTCGCTTATGCAATATCAAGTTAATGAGATGTTGTCAATGAGAACTAACCATTTACGGGACAAAGAGATATTTTGTCAATGAGGGGATACCCACTTACTTGACAAAACGATAGTATATTGTCAATGGGGGAAAGTCACTGAATTGACAAAACGTAATCCAGGAAGTCGAGGCATTTTATTTTCCGATTCCGTCTCAAACGAGGAAGGTGGGGCAAGAATCCTGTTAAGAGACTGGGCCTTACGTCAGGTAGAACGACGATGTTCAATTCGGCAGCGTAGTCCCGACTAGGAACTAACAAAATCTATCATCTGAAAAGCCCTTTCAGATGGGCTAAAAAGCTGGCAAAATTATCCTGGGAAGAGGAAGAACTCTCCAACCAGCTTCCTCTCCCGTATCACAACTAATGCCTGCTAAAGCTTTAAAATTTATTGGCAGTATGGCAAAGGCAGTCCTGTCTTGCGCTTTCCTGAAGAGCGTACTTTTGATGAGTGCCTTTGCAAGAATCCTACTGAACGTTGCCGAGAGTCCTGACGTGCAGGACATCGAGCCTTTATCCACCCGTAACTGCCTTTATCGCAAAGTCTTGACTGCGGTAGTGGCAAACTTAAATTTATTGGCAGAATGGCAAAGCTTGCGGTAGAGCAAACGAGAATTTCCCTTGAGCTTTCCTTAACTCCATCCACCTATGCGAAACGCAATATTAATTGACAGAGACCTCTTGAATTCACGAAACCCGATGTCTTGCTGGGTGGTTTCGAAGAAGAAGTTGTCTGTTCACTTTAAGCTTACTCCGAAGCACTGGCCTACTTCACATTCTTTGCAGGTGAGGTAGAAGGTATCATCGAAGGTAGAGGTAAAAATTCTTTAAGCCCAATCTGAAACAAAAAGAAAGCTTGAAGAGTTCAACAGGAAACGTTCCGCCAGGCGACACAACCTGGCGGTTGCGCTGGTGCACGCTCGGCGTCCACTGGAGGCGCGCTCGGTCGTCCACTGGAGCGCGCCTCGGCGTCCACTGGCGCGCACGCTCGGCGCGCCACTGCGGCGCTTTGCGCTCGGCGTCCAACTGGCGCGCGCTTGGCGTGCACCCGCGCGCCCTGGCTTGGGCGTCCGATCTCAAAAAGCTTACTGCTAACTATGACTTCTTTTACGTATTTCTCGGTGAAAGACGGACACGAGTTCAGGCGACGTTCGCCTTCTTACTTCTCACTGAAACGCATAACGAGAGAGAGAGGAGAGAGGACGTGAAGCGTCCTCTTTCTATAAAGCTTCTATTTAGAGGGCGCGAGTCCATCCGAAAGCTCCCAAAACCCCTGCGCGGGGAGGACGCTTCGGAGGACGAGAAGCAATCCTTCAGGGATTCGTGCAGCGTGCACGCACCTTAGGCAGTCTGGGGATTTTCATCAGAAAACTGCCGAAGGCACGCCAGAATCGGTGGGGTTCCTCGTAACCCTCCTTCGGCTTTCGACATGCTCTCTCCCTGGTTCTGGGAGTCAAGCAGAGGTCCCGGCCTAGAGGCGAAACGAGGCCGATCTGACACGCCCCTCCACTACACAAGGGGTATCACTGCACTTCTGCACTTCACTTTTACTCTCTAAAGGAAGCACTTTCGATTCTAAGTTACGAATCGAAGGAGTATCAGAGAAAGGGCAATTTCTCTACAGACACTGCTTAGGGCCCGAAGGCAACACTGCAGGGTTAGGAGTAAAACAATTACAGAAGTAGCACTTCACAGCAATGAAGGAGAGCGAGCATCTCTCGTAGGGGAACATATGCATAGCCCGTAGGCCATACTACAGGGTTATGCAAAATAAAGTCTACAGGAAGGTTAGCAGGTTCACTACCCTGACTTTTTGTTATGATTAATGTACATACGAATCATACTCTTCCTTACGGAATTAGACATGTTACTGATTAATTGCGTACATACGAATCATACGCTTCTTACGGAATAGACAAAGTCTCACACTCCTTACATGACACAAATCTCAACAGAAGCAAGACCCATACCCCTCGTACATACCAAGTGCGAATCTACCGAAGCTTTCGGTAGCCACACCCTATCTTTGCAGACAACCCCGTCTGAAACTAGCCTAACTAGATTCAGATATTTTATGCAAAAATGAATCAAATTCAAATCAAAACAAATTTAAGATAGCGTATGCCCAGCCACAAATCCAAGTAAATAAATTAAAAGACAATTAGGATACTTAGCGGCAATGAAGTTTCCAAATCCTGAGACGGAGGTACTGAAAACAGGTGTTTTCAGCACCGGCGACAGAAAAATTATAAATAGAAAATGGGAATGATTCCTGATACCCGCCTCCCAGCGGCGGGAATGGGTACTAACCACCTGACTCCCACTGCGTGTGTCGTAAGTGTTTAAATTTCTGTCGGATTCGGAAAAATACAGCTATATATATATCTGACAGGTAAGTTTCATGAACAAAACTTAAAATACTCAGGTATAAGCATTTTAAGAGGATTTTTGTGTTTTAACTATCAAAATATGCAGTTCTTAGTGTTTTTACAGGGATTTTAAGTATTTGTGGATTTGAGCTATTCACGAGCGGGCGTGGTACCCATCCCCCGCAAATATGGGGGGTCTACTGTATAAAATTACATCTGATATTCTGATATTAAGCAGATTAGCCAGAAATTCCTGGCATTGTAGATGGATCAAATGACTCAGCAAGCAACCAATTTTCGATCAATCTTTGTCTTGCACAACATAGCTCCAACCTCCTACAGAACCCAGACTCTTTAACTACCAAGCTGACCTTTGCACAAGATGGATGACAGAATATGCAGCGAACGTTCGCCTCGTTCTTTCAGGCTTTGTTCAAACTGATCCAAAATTTCTCCTTTAAAAAGCAAAAGCTGGAACAATTCTGGAAAAAGGGAGAAGATTTCCATGCATGTAACATGGCCACTTATCTCAAAGGTATGGAAGGAATGTTGAAAGGAAATTGCAAAATCTAAAATATGAAAAGCTGTGACAAATCCTGCAGAAGCCTTTTGCAGCTCTTATGTAAAATAGATATTTTACACGACTCCAGCTACAGTTATATGAAATACCTACTCAATTAAACAGTATGTAATGAAATCATAGGTACTTAGATGAATAATAATAATAATCGCAGTTATAGACCACTGGTTCACACATAACAGGGTAACCTCGTTAAAAAACTTAAAAAAATTGCACTTTCCTTGTCATTCTCGCATGAACACAACAATAATAATAATAATAATAATAATAATAATAATAATAATAATAATAATAATAATAATAATAATAATGCTATTATTATTATAATGATAATAATATTGATGATAATTTAGTATATATTCTTTCTTTGTGATGGCAGGACAGGTGCCTAGGAGATTTCAATTTATATACTGGAGAAAATTTTTTCCATCACATGGAGGGATTTACTATACGAATATTTTGTGTGATATCTATTTCCAGATAAACATGAACATCATGACTTACCAACAAAGAGCATAATATTAAATCTAAAAGCATAAGACCCTGTTTCTATTCTTATCCCTGCTAAGAATATCAAGCCTCTGCTTACTTTTTTGTTAAAACCGCATGCTTACACACCTCAACAAGCAGTACTTCAACCACTTTACATGATCCCTTTACAGACCAACTATGTGCAGATTACATAAACATTTACTACCGTACAACAGCCTTGGATAATGACAACCTCTCAATGAATTATATTCACTATAACCTACCATCTTTTCACACTGGTGCCATATGGTAAAACACATTCCATCAACAAACCCTTAATTCCACATGGTTACTTTCTCTCGCCTAAAAAAACCATGATACCATATGGCCAATTTCTTGTTATTCAACCCATAGCTAAGGACCAAACAAGAACTTTCATTTAAGACCATTTGAACCAAGAAGACAGGTAACCAGTCTTTTGGGGAGTGCCCCCCGAGCTACCATTGCTGGCATTGCTAGCAGCTGGTGATGTTGGCGATGGTGGGGTACTTCCTTCCTTCTTTTCTGTGATACTGCCTCCCTCCTTCTCATTTTCTCCACCACCTTCCTCCTTATCTTCCTCCTCTTCCTCTCCATCTTTCTTTTCCTCTTTCTCATCTTCATTTTTTTTGCCTGTCTCATCTGTTGCCTGGAAAAGATAAAAGAGAAATATATTTGTTACATAGCTACAAAAGCTGACATTATCTACAAATGCAGGAAAGCCTAGGTTTACTTATACATGCCAATCAAATACTAAAAAAATCTACCACTGTATTCTAAACAATACATCACAAAAACACTTGACTTTTTCCAACCTTCCAATACAGTCAACCCCCACTATTAGCGGAATCACAATTCGTGGACTCCCGATTCGCAGATTTTTCTGTGGAACCGATCTATAAATTATTCATGGGAAAACTTACTTATTCACACAATTTTTCTCAAGAACCTATCTATAAACTATTTGCAGAAAAATTGCCTTTTCACAGATTTTTTTTTTACAGTACATACGTAGAGGTATACTCATTTTCACATACATAGTATATTATTAATAATAAGATTAGAACTGTAAAAACATTAAACAATAATGTACTGTAATAATAATAGTACATTACAGTAATAGTAACTTGATTAAGTAATAATACAGTAATATTAAATAATAAGATTACTAAATATTATTAATATGTAATAATACATAATACATACAATAATAAGATTAAATAATATGGGCACTCACCAGTGATGAATGTTGATTATATAGATGATGATGATGAGCTGGCTGTGCAGTTCCATGAATAACGATGAAGATACAACTGCACAGCAAAGTAGAGGAGTTACATCTTCTCTTACTTTGTTTGGTTTTATGTACAGCCCTCCACAGGGATGAGTCCCTCTCTGGTAGGCCCTTGTACGTTTTCAAAATGAGGTGCTTCTTATATTTTTTAATTGTCTTTTAGTGTTTTTTCGTCAATATCGTAGCTCTTGCAGAATAGGAGTCTTTAGTTCTTTTTTTAATTTGCTTTCTTCTGGTATGATCTTCACTTCAGGCAGTATTATGTTGTGTAGTCTTGGTGCACAATGTACAAATTCTCTCTAGGTTCAAATAGCCTATATGCTTCATTTGCATGTTTGATTACAATATTCATTTCAGGTCTAAAGAAGCTTAAGCAGAACAGGTGTTCAATATGGAGGAGACTGACCTGTACTGGAAGAAGATGCCGTCCCAGACATACCTCATGAAGGACGAAGCCAAAGGCCCAGAACGATAGGGTTACCCCAACAATGTGTGGGAATGCAGCTAAGCTTCATGCTGAAACCAGACCATTTACAAGGCTGTACACCCCAGGACCCTCAAGAATAAGAACAAGCACTTGCTGCCTGTGTTTTGCATGCAGCACCCCAAGGCCTGGCTCACCAAAGTCCTAATGGATCTCTGGTACATTCAGAGCTTCATCCCTCAAGTACGAACCAGAGATCCATAAGAAATGTGGTGATCCAGGCCTGGTGGATCTTTTTGACGAGGGAGTCAAGCTTGAGTTCCTCCCTGGCAACACCACCTCTCTCCTCCAGCCTAGGGACCAGGGCATGATCCATGCCTTCAAGGCACTCTATACCTGGAACTCATTCCAGCACCTTCTGAATGCAATGAACAATGACAGTGAATTGATGCTGAATGATTATAGGTGTAAATTCATGATTGCCACGATTTGACTGTCATCGACAGATCATTGAAGGACATGAAGAAGGAGACCATGAATGCATGCTGGAAGAAGTTGTGGCCGTCAACATCCAGACACTGATAAGGTGGTCCAGTTGGTGAGCATTTTCAGTGGAGAAGGCTTCCATGACATCACCAAGGATGAAATCACCACCCTCACTGGTGCCCCCTCTGACCCCCTGATGCACCAGGATTTGGAAGAGCTGACAAAGTCTGCCAGCAAGGAAGAAACACGCCAGTTTCAGGAGACAAGGAGGAGGATGAGGGCCTGACTTTGGAATGCCTATCCCAACTTATGAGGATGACAAATAAGCTGAAGGTGGCAGCTATGGCATGGGATCCTTATATGGAACACTCCATTAAATGTTCAAATGCTCTTGATGTGGCAATGGCACCCTATAATCAAACCCTCTTTAGCATGAAGAAGGAACGACAGCAGCTGCCTATCACAATGTTTATCATATGTACAAAGATGGATCGTCCAAAGCCTCACCAAATCCCTGAAAAAGTGCCTCCCCAAGCTCCTGAAAAAGGGGAGAGGCACCCCTAGAGGAGATGCGGCTCCTCTGCTTTGCTCTGCAGTCATATCGTCATCATTAATTCATAGGACTGCACAGATAATTCATCATCATTAGCTTTAATCAACATTCATCACAGGTGAGTACCCATATGATTTACGTAATCTTATTTTTGTTCTCTTCTCTCTCTCTCTCTCTCTCTCTCTCTCTCTCTCTCTCTCTCTCTCTCTCTCTCTCTCTCTCTCTCTCTCTCTATTATGAATTACATACATAACAATGTTTCCCCTGTAAAAGAAAATGATACAGCTTGAATAGTAACTGTATGTAACTGTATGAAAGAAAATGTATGTGCCTCAATACGTAAGGGGAACTAGATTAGTGTACATATAGTTTTCAAAAGTAGCTGTAAGCCCTACAGTATGTACATAGTATATATTTTTAAGGGTGTTGTTTAAGATGACTTTGCAATTATATTAATAATATTATTTCAACAATTAATAAAGTAATGGGATAACAGTTTAAGGTATACATATTTGATGTAGGATAATATTTTAAGGCATGTATACATTTGGTGTTTGAACTTTCGAGATAGGCAGTTATAAGCATTCTTAGAGGGAGTGTTAAGTATTTGCAGATTTTAGCTAATCACGGGTGGTTGTGGTCCCTATCCCCTTGTGAGTATGGGGGATCGACTGTAATATGTAACATACTTATAAACATTAACACAGTAGGTTGTGTTCAGTTAGTAGTAACAAGTTTTCTTTCTTTCTTTAGTCACAATTCAGCAGAAATGCATAAAAAGATTTTGTTGCAGCAAGACAAAGTGCCACATCAATGTGAAATAAGGCGACATTTGGCACATAAAGCTACAGTACTCCTATCTATTATTGTTAAGTGCTCCAGTTCTATTAGTCCAACTCCACCTTCCATCAAATCTGGTCAATACAATTGAAGCAGTTCAGGGCCTTAGCAGTAGAATGACTCAGTTCTTCAGTAGTAGAGAGGCTGGATTCCTTATAAGTGGAACAGCTCATCCCCTTGCTAATGAAAAACATAATCAACAATCCAAATCAGAGAAATTTTCATGAGAGGTTCTCTTGGCAAAAGAAAGGAAACTGATACGTACTAACATTTCTCAGCACTACCAACAAAGTGATAACAGCACTACTGACACAAGTCTTCTCTCACTTTAAGTGCACCGAGTCAAATAAATCTCAAATCAAATCCAAAGAGGACTGAAAGGAAAAGAACATGGTAATGAAAAAGATGAACAGAGAAAATCAAGTAAGAAAGGCTATTCTTCATAGACATACAAACAATAAACTGGGTTGACAACTAAGTCTCAGTGAGCTTTATTGCTTCCTCCTAATACAGCTGAAGCCCTTGTACTGCTACGCCAGTGTTCCTCTTGCCCCTCACCCAGGAGTCTGTTACTGCTATACATTGTAAATAGATAAACTAGTTGGCTAACAAGATTTCCTACCACTGTCATAAAACATGTCATTCAATGATGAATGTAAGTACAGTAATACAAAAAATGCAGAAATGTTCTACGCTTCATCAATCAATAGTTATAAAGCCTGTTGTATTACTATACAATGTTAACATTGCTATTAGGAACAAACTTTAATTGCCTTACATGAACCATAGCTAAGTGCACCTAAATCAGACTCATTAGTTACAAAAACTTGACTTGAGAGCTTTCTTCATTTCACCCCCCCAGTGGAACCAGCATACTTTTCTTACACTTTAATGAAAAAGTGTGTCATGGTGTAGCCAATATGGTAGGTTATTTTGTTTGCCAATGAGCTGTGCCTGAAGAGAGTAATAGTGCTAAGGGCTCCAACCTTGTGAACTCTTACAAAGCTTTTTTAAGAACGGCTCTCTTTTTGAAGCTTTTCTAAAAGACAATGCAGAACACCCCTTGTGAGAGAGATCAACTGGAGGAAGTGAAGTGAAACAACATGGCTGTGTGGTCTGATCCCTTAGTAATGAAATGTATGCTTTTCAGAGCTATGACCTGGCACAGCAGTGTCCCACTTCTGTCAGTGTTATCTATGTTGGGAAGGAGTTGGAAGATGAATTCAAAGAATCATCTACACAGCCAAGAAGCAAGCTTTTGCAATGAATTCAAGGAAGGTGAGACCTCCTACCATTAACAACAGCAGCAGGCAGCATGAGCCAATACTTAAGAATTCAAAAATATGTTTGATGTATGTATATGCTTATTTGCCATTCAATGCGTTTTAAAACAGAAGATTATTTTTATTATTATAAAGTGTTTAAGCGAGAACACTGAATCAATTTCAAGTCACATTAATGGACATACGCATGAGTGAAGTATAAATTTTCTTACTCATTTCCCTTAAGCTTAAAAACCTTTTTATGACTTCATAATTTCAGAGCCCAGCCATTCTACACCAATTAAACCTGGCCATATCAGCCAATAATGGATACAAACCAATTGGGCAGCCTGAATTCTCTCGTTGGTTTCCTTCTGCATTCCCAGTTCATAGTTTCTCACATCCTCTAATGTCATTCCATGCCACTCATCTATCCAGGCAAATGCCTGACGATGTCCCAAAAGCAAAACATTCCGAATTGCCTGGAAAGACAACAGTATTAGTTGGTTCAGTATTTCTATGGCAAGAATATCAATCATAATTTTACTTAATAATGTAAGAAACTAAAACAATACTCACTTAGTAAAAATACAAAAGTTCTCAAAGCAATGTTGGCTTAATACTTACCTCTTTAAATACTTTAGTCTTTACACCTAACAGGATACACTACAACTATTAAAGTCCTACTTAAACATGAGGTCTGTATTTATGGATATGTAAGTGAATCTATATATTTCTTCAGTCTATACAACAATTATAACAACCATTATTTTTACTTGTGCCAAGTAGCCACTTGGCAGTGAGGAATGTAATGACTTTAGCTCTTCAGTTTACAATATCTGACTGGATAACTATACTACAAAGTTAGTAAGAAGTAACCATTTAACAAAGATCATGTCAATACTGTACCATTTTTCTTAAATGACATACAGAAAACACATAAACGATTAAGTGTATTGTCAAATAAAAACTTGCCTTGTTTTTCCTACACAGTATTTTACAGTAAAAACAGTACGAGTTTCCCACTAAACCAGTGTCACCCCGTTCTGCTACTATAGTTCATTCAAAAAAATCTGAGTTTCATTATTGTACTTTGGCAACCATCATCTTATAAGTTTTATACAAACTTTTCTCTCCATAGAATTAGATGTGAAATAAATCTCTCCCCTCTCCTGTCCCATGCTCCTCCTCCCCAAACTCCCATCAGGTCTGTTTCCTTGTCATCATTTTCCACAATTTCCCTGGCCCTTCCAATTAAATGCCCCTACTTCTCTCTCATAATTCGTCCAAATTACCTCAACCTCTGAGGTCTCAGTTTCCTAATAACACATCTCTCTACCAATTCCTCATTAGTAACAGGATCTTACTAACTTATTCCAGTCCTGAATCTTAATATTCCAAGCTCATACCTTTTCAAAATCTAGTTTTTTAGTAAAGGACTGGGTGGCTGCAACAAAGTGTACATTTCAAAAGTACGATGCAATATGGTTAAATACGCTGAAATAATAAGAATGAAAGCCAGCAAGAGATGAATTCTCCTTGTACTAACCCTCATGATCCAATCTTCAACTTTGGTCTGAAGGCCAAACACTTGGAATGATACATCAACTAGCTTATATGAGCACATAATGATGTCCGCAGTATCCCGCCAACCTTCCTGCAATGGCCCTCGGCCTGTTTTTGCTGACTTAAAGATGGATAGGTCCTGGAAAACACAGCAAATTAAAAGTAGTAATGATAAAAACTTAACATCTTTTGAACCACTGTATATTTGTGCAGGACAAGTTGCATTAAACCTTACAACAGAGGATAAGTAGAATAAATGAAAGAAAAAGTTCAGACAAAACTTGTACAGGCAGAAAAAAGCACAAAAACTTCTTTAAAATAAGTAAGATGGAGTAAAAGACAAAAAAGCCAACTGCAATTCCAACAGACCTCTTCTTTCTTGTAGTATTTTTCATCTATTGGGTCCGTAAGGATGTCTACGTGGTCTACCAAGCGTTGCTTCAATTCTTCCTCATTCACATTTAAACACTAAAATAATGAACGAGATTACAAACTGTAACTACCACAGAAAGCAGCATGATTTTATCAAAGAAAATTGTCATAACTGAGAAATTTATATTATCAAATATTAATGCAATACCTACGGGGAAACCAAGCAGTATATTCTATGCTAAAACTTTGAACAAGATCAGGCTGTACAGAAGTGTACCTGTTTAAGCTCTATCATGGTTCACAATCAATTATGCCATACAGCAAACTTTACCATATTTCCAAAGTTAAATGATCAAAACAAGCAGAGAAAAGATAAAACCAATGAGGTTAAAAATAAACAGTCATTGTGGACAATGTCAATGATCCTTCCTCACATTTTCTGAGGAGCCGTTGTTATTTTCATACCGAGTTCGGATCTTGATGTTTAGCCTGGGTATCACAGAGCACTGAAAAAGGAAAAAATACATTTGAGCAACACTATATTTGTCAGGCTACAGTATTTTAGTTTACCCTTTTTTAACCATTAACTTATTTCCCTTGACAAGGGCAGTTCCTAGGAAAATACAGACAATGATCACTTTCACATTTATACTTAAACCACTGAATCATGGAGGAGCCACCTTTCTACACAACTTCAATTATATCTGCAACTTTTACAGTATACGTACCTATGCAGAGGGCTAATTACCAGTATGTCAAACCCTAGTACACAAACTAAACCAATCATCCCTATCTCACACACACACACACACTCCCACTTTCTGCATGGTGTTGCCCATTCTTTCCTGTATATTTTTCTTACCATCTATTTAACTTTCTAGATCTTCCTCTCTTTCTTCCTCTAAACACTTCCAAATCGTAAACTCTTTTCATCAACTTATCCTTCATAATTTCAAAATGCACTGATCCATCCTTTCACCTACATAAACTCTCTTACCATTACGTCTACATAACTTCGTATTTCTTGCATTTTTTATTTTTCTTACGCCATATAGGTATACTGGACAAATCATTCACCATTTGGCTTCCACCTTTTTCTCTATTTCCATTCATCATCTACACTCTACTTCCCCTAAGGAGAGCTAGCTCAACTCTTCATTTGTTCATTCCAACTGCAGTTCCTTTAGGCATTTCAAGTTTCTAACCAATTTTTTCCCCTTAATGTGGCCTACAAAACCACACAAGGCACAATGGAACGGGAAGCCTTGACAATATTAAGAACTTAGCAATTACTGTACAAATTTGCAAAAGACAAAGATTTCACAAAATAACAGGTTTGTTCTTGATGTAACTGCATTCATGATAAACTGGACTCCTGGTAATCACCACTCTTGAATGAAGGTATTCCAAAACAATGACTGGAATGACAATACTTTAATGTAAGATATCTACAACAAAATTTGGTTAACCATATCTTCAGTGTCAAAATTTAACTAATATCAAAACTACAACTTTTAAGACAAATAAAATACAGTACTGCGATACTTACTGTATATTCTGCAGCCATCAATCCAGACCATGAAAAAAAGGTGGAATAAAAAATGAGTAAGTTGCCCAAAAATCTCGGCAAATTCCTTTCCTACGACAATGTAATAATATAATACATCATTATCTAATAATCAAAATTACAAATAGTACAGTATACTTAAATGTAAAATTAGTCTACAAGCAACAGCAATCACTAAAGCACAACTTATGTAATTCCATACATCACAAAATACTTACACTAAACAAAAAATTATGAAAATTCAATAAAATTAATATTTATCAATTAAAATACTTAAAAATGTAATGTAAGCACTCAAGAAACTGTATTACATTTCTGAACAATATGTACAACAATGAAATACCTATCCCTTACAGATTTACAAGGCACAACAATAATTAATGGACAAAGAACAAAACAACACAAAATGAATAAAGAAAAATAACTTAGGTGGGAGGGGTCAACACAGATGCTGTTATAGCCTTAACACTTGTGTGCCTGCACGTAACGGGAGTTCTATAAGCAACCATTTACTGTACTCTGCAATACTCTGATTTTGACAAGCCAAAAGTATAAGTGCAGTGTGTTTTGAAGCCAACTGATTACATAACAGAAATTCTAAACCTCACCCCAAGAATGCAGACTGACAAGAACTTTCTGCAAGAAATT
>NC_087219.1:19745519-19777504 GCF_015104395.2 Macrobrachium nipponense
AAACATTTGATTAGGAGCAGTTCCATCTTGTCGGAACACGGAATCTGAGGCCCAAATTAGGATCCCATTCTAAGTATAAGATCTCTTAATCTTATCCGTTATAGAGGTATTGTATAAGATCCCGAAGATCTTAATTCTCTACTATCTCTAATATTCGTTTGTCTAGACAGAATATATCTTTTCACTGTGTTCATTGATAGCATAAATTACCAAGGTGATTCTTCCCTCTGAAAGGGAAGAAAATCATTATGTAGTTCACAGAGGTATCGGAAGAGGACAGTTTCCCCTTTCTATCTAGCAACTCTATGTCTTTAACATATTTAAAGGAATTATCAAGCTTCCCTTGAAAAATCCTCTCATTCATATTTACTTCTGGTCAGTCTGAACGCAGACAGACAGACTCAGAGTGAAGGTAGGTTTTTCAGGTCCAATATTTATAATAGATTCCGATCAAATCTCTTAGAAAAACCTTCCGACACATGCTGACAGAAGAACGTGACTTCTGTGAATCCAACCTTTTATTGCCAAAATGATGCATTCATCTTCTTCCTTAGACGCCCATTTATTTTAATATGTTGTTAAGAATATATACAACTAGGGGAAAAAAAAAAAAACTAAGTTTATTCCCCTCTTTAATTTAAAGATGGCGTATCTTGCTACCTCTCTTGTTTCGAGGAAAAAGGAAGCAATCTATAAGAAGGTCGTTCATCTTCTGCCTTGCGAAGATATCTGTGAATATTTTCCGCAGGGTCTGACAACTCTTTCCAATGAATGTTAAATCGTGCTCTGCCGAATTAAAATTCTTTATAATCCTATCACATTGTGGTAACAGCATTCATCTAGGAAACTCTTGTAAGGATAGTAGGAGCGCTGTAATTAACCACGGTGTGTGCATAAGGCTTAAGCGTATCGTTATCTTAAGGTGAATTTTCTACTACATTCTTTCCTCGCCGAGGCAGAGAGATATCCTTAGCAAAACGAATACGATGTTATTCATGTTTGCCTAAAAAATTCCCTCAATTCGTGGTTAAGTCCCTGATTTTATGGGGAAATATACGGTGAAGCATTCGATCCTTTAGGAGAGAAAGATGTAACCAACCGTTCACGACCGAGAACCGGATGGTACTAGATTGGCTCACCATTACAGCCGTGTCGTTCACTGCCTGGCTGCCTTCATTCTGAGTTGACAGTTACTCCCTTCAATGAATGGATATACTGTAATAAAATTATTCTCGAGTCTAAGAAAGCTCTCAATAATGCAAATTTTAGGCAAACAACCTTTGTTAAATACCGAGGCTGAATAGGTATTGTCGTAACAAACCTTTTAAGCGAAGTCTTTACTAGTAAAATCCTTTAAGGATATAGACAATTCCGTAGCAAACCAGAAAGGCAACTATGGTATGCGTATTATGACTTGTCATTCAGTAGTCATATACAGCAAGCCTTCTACGACACTCTTTCCTTTCTGACATGCAGAGAAAGAATAGAAATCTTACTCTCTTCGTTCATTTCGTCAATAATCCCGAATGAGTATTAGTCGAAAGATATTGCAAATGACAACCGAGGATCGAAGAGAATCTCTCCAGCTTTTATTATCTTGGAGATAAGTATGTTATTGTTAGTATACAATAAGGTTTTGTACATACTTACCTGGCAGATATATACTTAGCTATACGTCTCTGACGTCACGACAGAATTCAAAACTCGCGGCACACGCGACAGGTAGGTCAGGTGATCTACCTTACCCGCCGCTGGGTGGCGGATGTAAGAACCAATCTCCCTTTCCAGCCAGAATTTTTCCTTCCACCGGTCTCCTGAGGGGAGGCTGGGCGGGCCATCAATCGTATATATCTGCCAGGTAAGTATGTACAAAACCTTATTGTATACTAACAATAACATTTTTGTACATGAACTTCCTGTCAGATATATACTTAGCTGATTGACACCCTTGGTGGAGGGAAAGAAGAGACAGCAATATAAATATGGAAAAAAGGGGAAAACAACACTAGTTGTAGGATGTAAAAACAACCTTGGTTCTTACCTGTTTAGGCAGAAGACTTCGTAGTTACTGTCTATGAGTCTGCGTTGCCTTAAGAGCTTCAGCGAGGGCGTGACCTACAGCTGACAGACTCTTTGGGTCTATCAAAGGGATTTGGTTGTCCGCTTACTTGATAGAATCCGAGCAGGATCTGTCAACGGGGATTCGCCCACTTATATGACAGAACCTAACCACTATCATTGCAAGGAGCTCAAACATACACCGATCACCTAACCAATCTAATCATTGTTTAGCACTACGAAATGAAAAAACATGCCTACCCGCATGTTCTTTCAAACAACCAAAAACTTACAACCTAACAAGGGGAAAAAATATATACTACTAAGGATATGTCTCAGCTCCCTGCCCCAGCACCGAATCCGCCGATACGTACGGGCCTAACCCGAAGCAACTTCATACGTAATTTTGACGTCTCTCAGATAGTGGTTTGCAAAGACTGAGTTGCAACGCCAGAATGTTGCCTCATAATATTACTCAGGGATATGTTTTTGTTAAAAAGTCAATGACGTGGCAATAGCTCTTACCTCATGAGCTTTGACCTTAAGAACTTTGTATTGACTTTCCTCACTATCGCATGCGCTTCTTTCACCAGGCTTCTGATAAAGAAAGAAAGCGCATTCTTCGAAAGTGTCCTCCTTGGATCTCTTACAGAGCACCAAAGGTTGACATCATTGCCCTTAAGTTTTTTCTTTCTCTGTAGATAGAATTTCAAACTTCTTACTGGGGCAAAGAGACCTCTCTGCTTCATCGCCTACTAATGCAGACCAATCCTTGTACTTCAAAGCTCCTAGGCCAAGGATTTGAGGGGTTCTCGTTCTTGGCTAAGAACGAAGGAAGGAATGAACAGATAGCTGCATCTCCTCTGAATCCCACATTTCCTTCTAGTGCATGGAGTTCACTAACCCTTTTTGCGGAAGCCAATGCCATGAGGAAAATTGTCTTCTTCGTGAGGTCTCTAAACGATGCAGACTGAGGCGGTTCGAACTTATTGGACCTCAGGTAACGTAGCACTACATCCAGATTCCAACTCGGAACCCCTGGAGAAACCTTCTTGGATGTTTCAAACGATCTTATTAGATCATGAAGGTCCTTATCTTCTGAAATGTTTAAGTTTCTGTGCCTAAACACTGCAGATAGCATGCTACGATAGCCTTTAATGGTTGATACCGCCAATCCACTTTCTTCCCCTAAGGAAAAGTAAGAAGTCTGCTATTTGTGTCACAGAGGTACTGGAAGAGGAAAAGTGATGGTTCCTACACCATCGCCGAAAGACGTCCCACTTCGATTGGTAGACTCTAAGGGTAGAAGGCCTTCTTGCTGCTGCGATAGCCGTTGCAACTCTTGCCGAAAAGCCTCTCGTTCTGACAAACTTTTGACAGTCTGAAGCCAGTCAGATCTAGAGCGGGGAGGTTTTGTGATACCTCTCGAAGTGGGGTTGTCTGAGCAGATCGATCCTCTGTGGTAATGTTCTCGGAAGATCTACTAACCATTCCAGTACCTCTGTGAACCATACTTGTGCGGGCCAGAACGGGGCTACCAGCGTCATCCTTGCTGCCTCCGATTCTGCAAATTTCTTTAGAGTCTCTCCCAGTATCTTGAATGGAGGAAAAGCATATGTGTCTAGACCCTTCCAATCTAGTAGGAACGCGTCTATCGACACTGCCCTCGGGTCCGATATCGGAGAGCAGTAGTTGGCTATCCTCATATTCTTGGCTGTGGCGAAGAGGTCTATATGAGGTTTGCCCCAAAGCTTCCACAGGTCCTGGCAAACATCTTCGTGAAGAGTCCACTCTGCCGGCAGGACTTGATCTTTCCTGCTTAGGAGGTCTGCTCTGACGTTCTTTTCTCCCTGTACGAACCTGGTAAGGAGACAAACTCTTCCTTTTTCTGCCCAAAGCAGAAGTTCTTTTGCTGTCTCGTACAGGGAGAAAGAGTGAGTCCCCCCTTGCTTCCTGATGTAAGCCAGGGCCGTGGTGTTGTCCGAGTTGATCTGAACTGTTGAAGCTAGGACGTGGGGCTCGAAAGCTTTCAAAGCTAGCCAAACCGCCATCAGCTCCTTCTTGTTGATGTGCCAGGTCACCTGTTCCTTGTTCCAAGTGCCTGACACTTCTCTTAAGCCGAGCGTCGCTCCCCAACCTGTTTCCGAGGCGTCGGAATACAACACTTGGTTGGGGGTTCGGAATGTGAAGGGACATCCCTTCTGCAAACTTGAGAGGGTTGGCCCACCAAGAGAGGTCCTTCTTGATTTCCTTTGAAATCTCGAAGGAGAACTAGTTTTGTGAACGACACCTCCAGTTTCGATGGAGAAAGAACTGGAGAGGTCTGAGGTGCAACCTTCCTAGAGAAAGGAATTGCTCCAACGAGGAGAGTGTCCCCAACAAACTCATCCACTCCCTCGCTGTGCATACTTCTTCTCTAGGAAGGCTTGACTTTCTCTGACCCTCGGGCTATCCGTTCTGGAGACGGAAAAGCCCGAAAATCCAGAGAAGCCATCCGAATCCCAGATAGATACGATCTTGACTGGGGATCAACTGAGACTTTTGAAAGTTCACCAAAAGTCCCAGAGAACTTGCCATGAAAAGGGTCTTTTGTAGGTCCTCCAAACATCTTTCCTGAGACTTGGCTCTGATCAGCCAGTCGTCCAAGTAAAGGGACACTCTGACTCCCTCCAAATGTAGCCATCTTGCTACATTTTTCATTAGGCCTGTAAAGACCTGAGGGGCTGTTGAAAGGCCGAAGCACAAGGCCCTGAACTGGAATATCCTTCCTCCCCCCATCATGAACCTGAGGTATTTCCTTGACGAAGGATGGATAGGCACATGGAAGTAAGCGTCCTGAAGATCTAGGGACACCATCCAGTCCCCTGGCCGAAGGGCCGCCAACACTGAGGATGTCGTCTCCATGGCGAACTTCCTCTTTTCTACAAAGAAATTCAGGGCGCTTACATCCAGAACCGGTCTCCATCCTCCTGAGGCTTTTGGAACTAGAAAAAGGTCGGTTGTAAAAGCCCGCTGAGCAAGGGTCGCTCACTAGCTCTATAGCCTCTTTCTCGAACATTTGTTCCACTGCTTGTGTTAAAGCAAGGCTCATGATGGGATCCCTGTACCTGGCCACCAACTCCCTCGGAGTCGTTGTCAACGGTGGTCTTTCCGTAAAAGGAATCAGATATCCTTTCCTTATTATAGAGAGGGACCAGTTGTCCGCTCCTCTCTTTGTCCAGGCTTCCGAGAATCTTAGAAGTCTGGCACCTACTGGTGTTTGGAGGACTACTTCCCTACTTCTTAGCTCTGACAGAGCGTGAGAAGGATCTACCTCTCTTGAAAGTTCTATTACCTCTCGAGGTAGAGGCTCTAGAAGGGGGGCCCCCTCGAAAGGGCTCCTGTCTAGCTGGAGTCTCCTTCTTAGTCTTCGTCTGGAAGGAGGTCTTAGGCTTCCGTGCGACTGTGCGAGCATGTCCTGAGTCGCCTTCGCAGAGATAGATCCTGAGATGTCCTGGATTATCTTCTTTGGAAAAAGCAGAGGCGAGAGCTGCGGAATACAGGAGAGAGGCTCTTTGGGCATGCGAAAACAGACTTCGTCAGAAAAGAGCAGAAGACTGATCTCTTCTTAAGGATCCCTGCTCCAAAGAGGGAGGCTATTTCGCTCGATCCATCTCTAACTGCTTTGTCAATGCACGTTAGAACACTGTTTAGATCTTCTGGCGAAATAGCATCCGGGTTCTGAGTCTTCTTAGCCAAGACCCCCAAAGACCAGTCAAGGAAGTTGAAGACTTCCAAGACTCTAAACATTCCCTTCAGCAGGTGGTCAAGCTCGTTCATAGCCCAGGTCGTTTTAGCCGACAAAAGAGCCGAGCGTCGTGCTGCATCCACCAGAGAAGAGAAGTCCGCATCCGCCGATGAAGGAAGACCCAGACCTAAGGGTTCTCCAGACTCGTACCAAAATCCGAGTCTGCCCGTAGCTTGGAAGGAGGGAAAGAAAACACAGTTTTCCCTTTCTCTTCCTTAGAAAGCAGCCAATCACCAACATCTCAAGCCTTCTTCATTGAGATGGTTGGCTTCATCCTCACACAAGAGGAAACTTTCGTCTTCTTCGAAGTCGAGAATAAAGAGAGAGGAGACGGAGGAGCGACGGGAGTAAGGGAGTCTCCAAACTCTTGAAGAAGTAGATCTGTAAGGATCTTGTAGGACGAAACTGACGAGTCCTTCACCAAATCCTCTTCTGAAGGTTCAACTTCATCCACTGAAGAACCCTCCGCTTCTTTACGAGTGCAGTTAGCCTTCTCTAAAGAAATGCGCCTGTCCAGAGAGTGTCTAGTAGTAGACTGGCGCCTATCAGGGGAAGCCAAAGTTTCTGGAGAGCTCCTCTCGAATGAGTCCTTCCTACTCTGATGAGTGCTTGCTCTTTGCTCCTTAATCCTACTCCTAGAATTCCGGGCTTCCAAGGGGGAGCGCCTGCTAGGAGAGGAGAGCCTACTATGCTCAAGGCGCTTCTCCAGGCTCCATGCGCTGTTCAAAGGAGAGCGGCTGCCAGGCGAGCTGCGCCTACCATGAGGCGAACGCCTACTAGGCTCTTGGCGCCTACTTACAGGAGAGCGAAGGTCTGGAGAAGGTCGCTTACTAGGAGACCGGCGTCTACCATGCTCCACAAACTTCGCACCCGACTTGTGTGTCTCTTCAAAGGTAGTCTCCCAGAAGAGACATATCTTTCAGGCTCTACGCGCCTGTCCTGAATCGAGCGGCTAAAAGTAGAGCCGCGCTTATCAGGAGAAAAGCGCCTATCAGGAGAAAAGCGCCTATCCTCCGCACCACGCTTGGGAGCGGAGAGAGCGTCTACTTGGGAGTAGCGCCTACTAGGCTCAAGGAGCCTAACATAAGGCGAGATCCTGTCTCTAGACGAATCCATCAAAGAGTAGGCTCTCTTATCCGGGGAATGAAGGATCTTCGTAAAAGAGCGCTGAGGACGAGGCTGTACGCCTGTCTTTAGACGAACGCTACTAGTCGCTAGATCCCTTCCTACTGGAGAGATGTAGTCACCAGGAGAAAGCTTCTTGGGCGATTGATGCCTGGAAGACGACAAGCGCCTGCTGAGGGAAAGAGCGCCTCCTTCCATCCGCTGATAAAGGAGAGAGAACCGACTCTGACTGAGACGGTAAGACAGGTGAAGGAATCCTGACTTCTTGACAGGGAGAGAGACGTCTTTCCGACGCGTTCCTCCTGCCAAGGAGCCCGCCAGTGCCGAAATCTGCGCTTGCAGTCCCGCAAGAATTCGAGCTGGAGATCTTGTAAAATCCTCCACCGGAGAAGAGGCTCGAAGCTACTATGAGGCGAGAACTCCTGCTCCCTCCTGGGTTTCTTGATCTCTACTTCCGGCTCTTCTGGAAAAACTTCCGGGCTGGAAGGAAAGGAGCCAGGCGCCTTCCAGGCTCTCTTCAGCGGTCGTGAAGAATCCGAGGCGCTCCATCCTCTTCTAGGTGAAGGTGAGGAAGACGAAGAGAAGCATTGGCGCAATACCTCCTTCTTCGCGCGAACAAGGGCAGCCTGGGTACGAGCATCAGGATCTACCGAGGGGACGCCTGATCGGTGGGAGTTCTCCCTAACCTTCCTGCGGCTTTTGACTTTTCCTCCTCCACTGGGACTGGGAGTCTGGAAGAGGTCTAGGCCTGGAAGCATTAAGGAGCCGATCAGACGCACCCTCCACTGCACTGGGGTCACTGCACAATTCACCTTCACTATCTTACCTTGCAACGAACGGATCTTCTTTTCCATGCTAAGGATCGTGGCTCTCATGGTTGCCACTTCCGTAGTCGTATCCTTAGGTTCGATGCAGGGCGCAGGAGCTGAAACGGAGAAGTTCTAATGCTACAACAGGATTTTCTTCTAACTCGCTAATACGAGACTTACTAGAACTCCTAGAAGAAGCCTTTCTCACCCTGTCTTTCTCTAACTTCCTCAAGTAGGAAGAAAGAGCCTTCCATTCACCCTCATCCAACTTCTCACACTCATTACACGGGTTATCAAAAGAACATTCTTTACCTCTACATTTAAAGCAAACTGTGTGAGGATCTACCGTAGCTTTCGGTAGTCTCACCTTGCATTCATCCATAGCGCACACTCTAAACATAGAAGATTTCTTAACCTCTAACTCAGACATCTCGAAATCAAAGAAAAATCCAAATCAATATCCAAAAACAATCCACAAATGCGTATGCCAAGCCAACAAGATCAGGTACTTCACCGAAAGTCAGTCCAAATAAATCCACGGCAACGAGAAATGAATATGCTGTCAGGAGGTAACAACCACAGGTAGTCGTCACCGGCGACAGAAAAAATTCTGGCTGGAAAAGGGAGATTGGTTCTTACATCCGCCACCCAGCGGCGGGTAAGGTAGATCACCTGACCTACCTGTCGCGTGTGCCGCGAGTTTGAATTCTGTCGTGACGTCAGAGACGTATAGCTAAGTATATATCTGACAGGAAAGTTCATGTACAAAACCGTATTTTACGCCTTTCTTATCTGGAAGAGCCTCTAATCAATGAATGAGAGCTCGTACGAATCTTGTTCAACTTCCAAACGATTGCCCCTCTTCTGTAAATGGTTGGTTGCAATCTATTTTGGAAGGAGGATGATTTTAATATCCTCTTACTAATACTGAACTAATTCTCACAATTCTGCTCTATCTTCCATTCCTCAATTTGGGGCAAGATTGAGCAACCGAAGGAGAGCGCTTCCTTCGAAAGGTGAAGGGCTATTCGCAGTACCGACTCTAACCTGACAAGGGCTACGGCAGCCTGTGCTACATCTTGAGTCCCTGCCTGGAAAAAACCGAACTTGCTCTAGCCTTTATTGCATTAAGACGATCCTGACAAGGGCAACGGCCGCCTGCGCGACAACTCCCGTCCCTATCAGGAAAAGCCTTGAATGTCTTTCACCCTTCGCCTGGAGGACTCTCGGCGGTTGTCAGGCTCTTCTTGTAGGAGAAAGTGTCTGGCGCAAGCAGGAGTATCTTGCCTAGAATACTCCTGGTGCCTGGTAGGAGTATCACGTTCCGAATACTCGGCGCCTGGGAGGATATCTGTGCTCGTCGGAATACTCCTGGTTGCTTGGCAGGAGTATCGCGTTACGAATACTCCTGGCGCCTGGGAGGAGTATCGTGATCAGAATACTCCTGGATCCTAGAAGACGTATCGCCCTTGGAAAGTTTTCTTGTTGGAAAGTTCCCGAGCATCTGAAAGGCGATCCTCGCCTGGAAAGTTCTGTACGTCTGGAAGGTTATTTGAATCTGGAATCTTCCGCCTTCTGGAAGGTTCCGCTTGTGCGGAAGGTTTTGTGTGCGGAAGGTTCCGATCTCTTGTACATTTGTTCTTGCTTAGAATTCGACAATACTTCCATTTTCGACATAGCCCTCCCTTTCTTCTGAATGAGAAGGACTTCCATTTCCGATGAAAGATCCTGGTTCATCGTGCTTCAGGCGCTTTGCGCCTATATTCAGGCCCTTCAGGTGCTTTGCGCCTCGTTTCAGACGCTTTGCGCCTGTTTCAGACGCTTTAGGCGCATTGAGCCTCGTTACCGGAGCTTCATGCCCAAGGAGCTAGAAGCTTAAAAGTTATATATATGTGTGTAATCACTAAACGAGATCCATATAATTCATTCGATCAACAAATATTCTTTAATATCTAATTCGATCTTCTCAGAATAGATATATTTTCATATACATGTACCGATGAGGAATTTATTGAAAATAACTATTTCAAACCCCCATGGGATAGAGCCCCCCCCACCCGTCCAACTGTACGGGGGACAAGAACCCGGATAGGGCAATGCCTCTACCGCAACCTTCTCCGTCTCTTCTGAGGTTCCGATAGCCAAACGAGATTATCTTGCATCTTCTTTAATCTACGCCGTTGAATGTTTTACTCCTTATTCGTCAAGACGATAATAAAAAGGGGAACACATTGAATTAGGATGCCTTTCCAATGGCTATCCCTGGCAGTCTGGGACGTTCTACAGAACCTGCCGAGGGGACGCTGAACGGTGGGGGTTCTCCATAACCCTCCGTACGGCTTTCGACATTCCTTCTCCTCCGGGCCAGGGAGCTTGGAAGAGGTCTAGGCCTGGGAGCGAGACAGAGCCGATCAGACGCACCCTCTAATGCAATGGGGAACACTATAATCACTTCTTACCTATAATAGCTCGTATCTTGAGCTACATTCCTTTATCTTCAAATTGAAACGAAAACGAATTTGTAGTTTCTGTGAAGTAAGAAGGTGATGAGGAAACAACACTACTAGTACTGTTAATATTCTAACTGCTTGTCAGAACGAGGGCTATTAAAGCTTCTAAAGAAAGCATATCTAGTTCTATGTTTTCTGACTTCCTCAAATAGGAAGTTACCTTATTTTCCTCAATCAAATTCTAACATTTATTACACTTCATCAATGAATAAATATTTATATTTCCCTTTCTTGCCAAACTATGTAATTGTCTACCGAAAACTTCGGTAGTTACATACTCTATTCTTCGAAAACTTCGCAGTTAATTCATTAAAAGTTATTAAAAAGTTATTAAAAACGTATGCCAAACCACCGATCCAGTACTTCCCTGTAAAAGTCGGCCCAGAAGATCGATGGCGATGAAACACGAAAATCAAATCAGGAGGGAAAGCAAACATATGTTTACCTTCCCAGCGACAGAGAGAATCGATTAGAAAACGGGAATAGTTCCTAGTCCTGCCACCAGCGGCAGGCAGGTAGATCACCTGACCTACTGTAGCGTGTGCCGCGAAATTCGAATTTCTGTCGGGGACGACGGAGTCGATAGCTATGTATATATCTGACAGGTAAGTTGAATGTATGAAAATGAAACCATAAACCACATAGCAAGTGAATGCCCGGCACTTGCACAGAACCAGTACAAAAAGAGGCATGATTCTGTGGCAAAAGCCCTCCACTGGAGCCTGTGCAAGAAACATCAGCTGCCTTGCAGTAATAAGTGGTACGAGCACCAACCTGAAGGAGTGATAGAAAACGATCAGGCAAAGATCCTCTGGGACTATGGTATCAGAACGGATAGGGTGATACGTGCAAACAGACCTGACGTGACGTTGATTGACAAAGTCAAGAAGAAAGTATCACTCATTGATGTCGCAATACCATGGGACACCAGAGTTGAAGAGAAAGAGAGGGAAAAATGGATAAGTATCAAGATTTGAAAATAGAAATAAGAAGGATATGGGATATGCCAGTGGAAATCGTACCCATAATCATAGGAGCACTAGGCACGATCCCAAGATCCCTGAAAAGGAATCTAGAAAAACTAGAGGCTGAAGTAGCTCCAGGACTCATGCAGAAGAGTGTGATCCTAGAAACGGCACACATAGTAAGAAAAGTGATGGACTCCTAAGGAGGCAGGATGCAATCCAGAACCCACACTATAAATACCACCCAGTCGAATTGGAGGACTGTGATAGAGCAAAAAAAAAAAAAAATAATAATAATAATAATAATAATAATAATATAATAATTAATTATAATAATAATAATAATAATAATAATAATAATAATAATAATAATAATAATAATAATAATAATAATAATATAGCCAGTAACTCTACAGGCCTATCACCTGCCTACCAATAATGTGGAAGTTACTAACAGGTATCATCAGTGAAAGGCTATACAATTACCTAGAGGAGACAAACACCATCCCCCACCAACAGAAAGGCTGCAGAAGGAAGTGTAGGGGCACAAAAGACCAGCTCCTGATAGGCAAAATGGTAATGAAGAACAGTAGGAGAAGGAAAACCAACTAGCATGGCATGGATAGACTATAAGAAAGCCTTCGACATGATCCACAAACCACATGGCTAATAGAATACCTGAAAATATATGGGGCAAAGGAAAACACCATCAGCTTCCTCAAAAATACAATGCGCAACTGGAATACAATACTTACAAGCTCTGGAATAAGACTAGCAGAGGTTAATATCAGGAGAGGGATCTTCCAGGGCGACTCACTGTCCCCACTACTCTTCGTAGTAGCCATGATTCCCATGACAAAAGTACTACAGAAGATGGATGCCGGGTACCAACTCAAGAAAAGAGGCAACAGAATCAACCATCTGATGTTCATGGACGACATCAAGCTGTATGGTAAGAGCATCAAGGAAATAGATACCCTCATCCAGACTGTAAGGATTGTATCTGGGGACATCAGGATGGAGTTTGGAATAGAAAAATGATATTGTTAAACTACAATAAAGTTTTGTACATACTTACCTGGCAGATATATACTTAGCTATAGTCTCCGACGTTCCCGACAGAATTTCAAATCTCGCGGCACACATGACAGGTAGGTCAGGTGGTCTACCTTCCCCGCCGCTGGGTGGCGGGTGTATGAACCAATCTATCTCTCCAGCCAGATTTATTTCTTTCACCTGTCTCCTGAGGGGAGGCTGGGTGGGCCATTAGACGTATATATCTGCCAGGTAAGTATGTACAAAACTTTATTGTAGTTTAACAATATCATTTTTGTACATGAACTTCCCTGCCAGATATATACTTAGCTGACTGGCACCCTTGGTGGAGGGTAAGAGACAGCTAAAGTAATAAAGAGAGATAAGAAACAACTGATGTTGTAGGATATAAATAACCTTGGTTCTTACCTGTTCAGGCAGAAGACTTCATTGATACTGTCTCTGAGTCTGCGTTGCCTGGAGAGCTACAGCTAGGACGTGACCTGATGCTGAAAGACTCTCGGATCTACCACTGGGATATATGATCCCTTTGTGTGGTAGAATCCAAGTCGGATCCTGTTAAAGGGAGTTTGTCCCTATCTTAACAGGTCCTAACCACTACTACTGCAAGGAGCCACACTCATCAGACCACCTAACCAAACTACTAAAGATTAGTATTACGAACTAAAGAGATGCCTCATCTCCCTTAATGCAACCAACAACAACAAATACAAGGGGAAAATTTATACTACTAAACAGGATGAGTTCCAGCTCCCTGCCCCAGCACTGAATCCGCAGATACGTATGGGCCCAAGGCGAAGCATTTTTCGTAAGTGATTCTCACATCACGTAAGTAGTGGTTCACGAACCACTGACTGACATCTCCAGAACGTTGTCTCCATCAGATTTCGCACGGACATATTCTTGTTGAAAGCAAGAGAAGTTGCTATGGCTCTTACTTCGTGTGCTTTCACTTTAAGAAGCCTAAGATGTTCTTCTCTGCAGGATCCGTGTGCTTCTTTGATGAGGCTTCTCAAGAAGAAGGACAATGCGTTCTTCGACAATGGACAAGTAGGGTCTTTTACTGAACACCACAGGACCTCTCGGGTTGGCTTTCAGTTGCTCTTTCTTCTAAGGTAGTATTTGACCATTCTCACTGGGCAAAAGAGTTCTCTCGGGTTCTTCTCCTGCCAAAGAAGATAACCACGAATCTCGAAGTTCTTGGGCCATGACTTGATGGGTTTTCATTCTTCGCAAGAAAACCAGGAAGGAAAGAGCAAATGAGAGAGTCCTCCTTAGAACCCACATTATTACCATCAATCGCCTGAAGCTCACTCACTCTTCTGGCGGAGCTAGAGCCATCAAAAAACAGAGTCTTCCTAGTAAGGTCTCTGAATGAGGCTGAATTAGGGGGTTCAAACCTAGAGGACCCAAGGAATTGAAGGACTACATCCAAATTCCAGCTAGGTGTCTTAGGAGACTGCATTTTCGTTGTATCAAAGACCTAATAAGGTCCTGTAGGTCCTTATCTTCCGATAAGTTGAGGCCCCTGTGCCTGAAGACATTCGCCAACATACTACGATAGCCTTTAATTGTCGAAACGACTAAGCCACATTCTTGTCTTAAGAATAAAAAGAAGTCTGCAATTTGATTCACAGAGGTACTGGAAGAGGAAACGTTATTCCTCTTGCACCATCTTCTGAAGACATCCCACTTCGACTGGTACACTCGTAAGGTGGAAGACCTCCTCGCTCTAGCAATTGCCTTAGCAGCTGCTGACGAAAAGCCTTTCGCTCTGACCAGTTTCTGACAGTCTGAAGCCAGTCAGACTGAGAGCGGGGAGGTTTTTGTGGTACCTGTCGAAGTGGGGCTGTCTGAGTAGATCGCTCCTTAGAGGAAGCGATCTTAGAAAATCCACCAGCCATTCCAGCACCTCTGTGAACCAATCTTGTGCTGGCCAAAAGGGAGCTATCAAAGTCATCCTCGCGGAATCTGACTCTGCGAACTTTTTTAAAGTCAACCCCAGAATCTTGAAGGGGGGAAACGCGTATACGTCGAGTCCTTTCCAATCGAGTAGGAGAGCGTCTATCCCTATTGCTCCTGGATCCGAGATGGGGGGGCGAGCAATAAAGATCCAGTCTTTTGTTCTTTGAAGTTGCAAAACAGGTTCTAAGAGAGCCTGCCCCACAACTTCCAAAGGCTCTGGCAAACATCTTGGTGCAGAGTCACTCTGTGGGAAGGACCTGATCTTTCCTGCTGAGAGATCTGCCCTTACTTCCTTTCTCCCTGTACGAATCTGGTGAGAAGTTTTATCCCCCTTTCTTCTGGCCACAGAAGAAGATCTCTTACTGTTCGTACAGAGAGAAGGAATGCGTCCCCCCCTCCCCCCCGTTTCCTGATGTATGCCAGAGCCGTGGTGTTGTCCGAGTTTATTTGCACAACTGCTCTGTCACATCTGACTCGAACTCCTTCAGAGCAAGCCACACGGCTATTAGTTCTTTCCTGTTGATGTGCCAGGAAGACTGGTCCCCCACCCAGGTTCCTGACACCTCCTTGGTTCCCAGAGTCGCCCCCCAACCTGTTTCAGACGCATCAGAGAACAACACCAGGTTGGGGTTCTGGGATTGAAGAGACAGTCCCTGCGAGAACTTGTTGGGATCTGCCCACCATGCTAACTCCTTCTTGATTTGATGAGAAATTGACAGGGAGAACTTCAAATCCTGAGAAGGACGACTCCAATTCCGATGAAGAAAGAACTGGAGCGGTTTCAGGTGCAACCTTCCTAGGGAAACAAATTGCTCCAGTGAGGAGAGCGTCCCCAGCAGACTCATCCACTCCCTCACTGTGCATACTTCTTTCCCTAAGAAGGTTGTTACTTTTTCGAGTCCCCGGGCTATCCTCTCCTGTGACGGAAAAGCCCGAAAACTCAGAGAGTTCATCTGGATCCCCAGATAAACGCACTCTTGAGCGGGAATCAGACTTGAATTCTGCAGATTGACCAGAAGTCCTAAGGAATAAGTCAAATCCAGGGTTTTCTTCAAGTCCTTCAGACAACGATCTCTGGAATTGGCCCTTATAAGCCAATCGTCGAGATAGAGAGAAATCCTCACCCTTTCTAGGTGAAGCCATTGTGCTACATTCCTCATGATGGCCATAAAGACTTGGGGGGCCGTCGAGAGGCCAAAACACAGGGCCCTGAATTGGAAGATTCTTCCCCCCATCATGAATCTTAGAAACTTCCTCGAGGAAGGATGGATTGGTACGTGGAAGTAAGCGTCCTGTAAGTCCAAGGACACCATCCAGTCCCCTGGATGGAGTGCTGCTAACACCGAGGCAGTGGTCTCCATCGTGAACTTCTTCTTTTCAACGAAGAAGTTCAGGGCGCTTACGTCCAACACCGGTCTCCATCCCCCTGAGGATTTCGGAACTAGGAACAGGCGGTTGTAAAAGCCTGCCGAAAGATGATCTGCCACTAGTTCGATCGCCTCCTTTTCCAGCATCTGATCTACCACTAGTCGGAGGGCTTGATTCATGATGGGGTCCCTGATATGGCCATCAACTCCCTTGGGGTATTCGTCAAGGGACGGCCTCGAAGAGAACGGGTGATGAGGTAGCCCTTCCTCAAAATTGACAGGGTCCAGGCATCTGCGTCTTTCTGGGCCCAGACTTCTGCAAACTGTAA
Source organism: Macrobrachium nipponense (assembly GCF_015104395.2). Lineage (NCBI taxonomy): Eukaryota > Metazoa > Arthropoda > Malacostraca > Decapoda > Palaemonidae > Macrobrachium > Macrobrachium nipponense. The sequence continues at coordinate 19,761,491 of NC_087219.1, forward strand.
AAGCCTGGCGCCTACAGTTGTCTGAAGGAACTGAGTCTTACTTGGAGGTTTGATTGACTTCGTAAAAAGTCCTCCCTCTTCTAGTTTGGTTTCCGACCTCTGAACGAAGAGGATCTAGAGGTAGAAGCCCCTCGAAAGGGTTCCTGAGAGGGTCGGCTTCGCTTTCTTTCGTCTAGTCTGGAAGGTAGGGTGCGGCTTCCTTGCAGACTGTGCTAGAAGGTCCTGCGTAGCTTTGGCAGAGAGAGCCTTCAAAATGTCTTGAACCAGGTGTTTAGGAAACAGCTGCGTAGAGAGAGGGGCAAAAAGCAAAGACGATCTCTGCATGTGAGACAGACTTGGTTAAAAAAATGAGCAAAAATACTGATCTTTTCTTCAAGACCCCTGCCCCAAACAGTGAAGCTATTTCGCTGGCCCCATCCCTCACCGATTTATCCATACAGGATAAGACACAATTCAAATCCTCCGGAGAAACGTGTCCGGTCCTTGAGTCTCTTGGCTAGGACTCCGAGGGACCAATCGAGAAAGTTGAAAACTTCCAAGACTCTAAAAATGCCTTTTAGAATGTGATCTATTTCATTCATTGCCCACGTAGTTTTGGCCGAATTCAAAGCTGATCTTCTAGTGGTGTCTACTAGTGCCGAAAAATCTGCGTCAGCTGAAGACGGAAGGCCCAGTCCCAAGGGTTCTCCTGTCTCATACCAAAATCCTGTCCGTCCTGAAAGCTTCGACGGAGGGAAGGCAAACATAGTTTTCCCCGCTTCTTCTTTAGTACGCATCCATGAACCGAAACTCTTGAGCGCTTTCTTCATAGAAAAGAGTCAGTTTCATCTCACACACGAAGATCCTTCGTTTGCTTTCGCTGTGGAGAACAACGAGTGTGGAGAAGGAGGAGCAGTAGGGCTCAAAGACTCTCCGAACTCCTGAAGGAGAAGCTCTGTGAGCTTCTTGTACGAAGAAACTGCTGCCGATGTATTAGCTTCTTCCTCAGAGGCTTCCTGGTCTTCTTGAAGAGGAGAACGAGGATGAGGAGAACAAGGATGAGGATCCTTATGAGAATCCTTAGATGATTTCCTAGCTGGGGTACAGTGCGATGAAGGAGACAAACGTCTTGAATGAGGAGAAGATTCCAAAGGAGAGCGGCGTACAGGAGAACGACGAGTCGTAATAGAAGGACGCTTATCCGAAAATTCTTGTCTCATCTTGCATTCCTTCCTAAACGAAGACAAAACTCTTAACAGCAAAAGAGGAAGGACTCCCTTCCTAGAAAGACCACGTCTATCCCTAGGGAGATTACGAGAGGGAGAGCGCCCACTAAAATCCTGCGCCGACTGTGAGGAGAGCGGCTACTAGGCGCCGAGCGCCTATCTGTCACAGGGCGCTTAGGGGAATCCTGGCGCCTACCAAGCGGCAAAACGTTGCTAAAAATAGGGCGCCTATCAGGAGCAGGGCGCTTGAGAGGCTCTTGATGCCTACGAAGCGGAGAGCGGCTGCTATGCTCCGAGCGCTTAAACGGAACAGGGCGTTCGACGAGATCTTGGTCCTTACCAAGGGGAGGAAGAACGTCTGTAAGGCTCGAGCGCCTAACAGAAGCAGGGCACTTGAGGCGTTCTTGACTTCTAGCAAGAGGGGACCGATCAGGAGTAGGGAGCCTCGAGAACGAAGAGCACCTACTAGGAGAACGAAGCAAACGAGGATCAAGGCACCTTTCTCCAGGAGAACAGCTACTAAAAGAAGGACGCCTACCAGGCGCAGGGCTCCTACTAGACTCTTGATGTCTTACAGGGGAGGAGCGAACTCCATGCGATGAGCGCCTACAAGTCACGGTATCCGACGTCCGACGACAGTAGTCGGAAGGAGAAGCGCGCCTACTTTCAAAAGGGCATTCCCTAGGTTCTCTGAGAAGGCGAGGAGAAGAAAGACGAGACGGAGACGACGAAATAAGTCTTCTATGACCTGAGCGACTCTCTCTTCTTGCACGAACTCTAGAAGAAGGAGAAACAGAAGGGGCGGAGCGTCTACCTGAGGCAGGAATCCGATCTGGGGAAATATCTTCATAGACCAATGAGCGCCTATCCGACGAATGGCGCCTCGACACCTCCGAGAGGGAGCCACGGGAGTGGTGTTCCTCTCGTGAAATCCTACGATGTGTAGAAGTATCCTCAAAAGAAGGAGATCGCCGATTACAAGGAGAGCGATCTTCCGACGAAAAGCGCCTCGATCTCTTGATAGGGAGAGACAAATCCTTCCTTCTACGTGATCTCGATGCCAAGGAGTCCCCCAAGGCTGTGATCTGAGCTTGTAGGCCCGCTAGCACTCGAGTAGGTGAGTCCCCAGGATCTTCTTCCGAAGCAAGTTCAGCGCGAGGAGCGGGAGAAGGAGGGCGATCACAGGATCTCCTAGGCTTCTTTGCTTGCAAGGAAGCTACATCAGAAAAGTCTTCTGGGCTGGACGCTAACGTACTGAAGGGAGCCTCCGCAGCCCTCTTCAACGGGCGTGACGCCTCCTTAGAGCTCCAACCACGCTTCGGCGAAGGAGAAGAGGACGACGAAAAACACTGACGAAGAATATCCTTCTTCTTACGATCCAAGGCAGCCTGGGAGCGAACTTCAGGATCTGCCGAGGGGACGCCAGACCGGTGGGGGCTCTCCCTAGCCCTCCTGCGGCTTTCGACTTTCCTCCTCCACTGGAACTGGGAGTCTAGAAGAGGTCTAGGCCTGGAGGCACTAAGGAGCCGGTCAGACGCACCCTCCACATCACTGGGTACACTGCACTTATCATCACTGACACTCTTACCTTGATCAGTACGAAGAGTCTTGTCTTCCTTAGAACACAAGGAAGCTTTTGAGGCCGCCGCCTCCGAAGACGAATCTACGGCTTCGGTGCGGGGAGCAGGAGCTGAGACCTGGGGGGAAGGTTCTAAAACTACATTAATGTTAGTTTCATTCTCACTCATTCTCGACCTGCTCGAACTCCTGGAAGAAGCTTTACGTACCCTATCCCTTTCAAGTTTCCTAATATAAGAAGAAAGAGCCTTATATTCATCTTCGTTCAAAACCTCACACTCTTGACACGGGTTACTAAACGAACATTCATTCCCCCTACATTTAACACAGATAGTGTGAGGGTCAACCGCAGCTTTCGGTAACCTCACCTTACATCCATCAGTCAAACATACTCTAAACAAAACCGGAGTTTTGGAAACAGAATGAAAATCAGACATTCAACAGGAAAATCCAGCGCAAAGTCGATAACGGTCCACAATCAGCGTATGCAAAGCCAAAATAGAGCGAATACGTCACCAAAAAGTCCAAATCAATCTCCAGGCAAGCGAGAAATGAAGAATCTATCGGAATGAAACGACAACAGTTGTTATCGCTTCAGCGACAGAAAAAAATCTGGCTGGAGAGATAGATTGGTTCATACACCCGCCACCCAGCGGCGGGGAAGGTAGACCACCTGACCTACGTGTCGCGTGTGCCGCGAATTTGAAATTCTGTCGGGAACGTCGGAGACTATAGCTAAGTATATATCTGGCAGGGAAGTTCATGTACAAAAATGCGCCTTAGTCAACATACAAAAAGGCAAAGTAACAAGAACTGAAGGGATAAAGCTACCAGATGGGAGCAACATCAAACACATAGATGAGACAGGATAAAAATACCTGGGAATGATGGAAGGAGGGGATATAAAACACCAAGAGATGAAGGACACGATCAGGAAAGAATATATGCAGAGACTCAAGGCGATACTCAAGTCAAAACTCAACGCCGGAAATATGATAAAAGCCATAAACACATGGGCAGTGCCAGTAATCAGATACAGCGCAGGAATAGTGGAATGGACAAAGGCAGAACTCCGCAGCATAGATCAGAAAACCAGGAAACATGTGACAATACACAAAGCACTACACCCAAGAGCAAATACAGACAGACTATACATAACACGAAAGGAAGGAGGGAGAGGACTACTAAGTATAGAGGACTGCGTCAACATCGAGAACAGAGCACTGGGGCAATATCTGAAACCAGTGAAGACGAGTGGCTAAAGAGTGCATGGGAAGAAGGACTAATAAAAGTAGACGAAGACCCAGAAATATACAGAGACAGGAGAAAGACAGACAGAACAGAGGACTGGCACAACAAACCAATGCACGGACAATACATGAGACAGACTAAAGAACTAGCCAGCGATGACATGGCAATGGCTACAGAGGGGAGAGCTAAAGAAGGAAACTGAAGGAATGATAACAGCGGCACAAGATCAGGCCCTAAGAACCAGATATATTCAAAGAACGATAGACGGAAATAACATCTCTCCCATATGTAGAAGTGCAATACGAAAAATGAAACCATAAACCACATAGCAAGCGAATGCCCGGCACTTGCACAGAACCAGTACAAAAAGAGGCATGATTCAGTGGCAAAAGCCCTCCACTGAAGCCTGTGCAAGAAACATCAGCTACCTTGCAGTAATAAGTGGTATGAGCACCAACCAGAGGGAGTGATAGAAAACGATCAGGCAAAGATCCTCTGGGACTATGGTATCAGAACAGATAGGGTGATACGTGCAAATAGACCAGACGTGACGTTGATTGACAAAGCCAAGAAGAAAGTATCACTCATTGATGTCGCAATACCATGGGACACCAGAGTTGAAGAGAAAGAGAGGGAAAAAATGGATAAGTATCAAGATCTGAAAATAGAAATAAGAAGAATATGGGATATGCCAGTGGAAATCGCACCCATAATCATAGGAGCACTAGGCACGATCCCAAGATCCCTGAAAAGGAATTTAGAAAAACTAGAGGCTGAAGTAGCTCCAGGACTCATGCAGAAGAGTGTGATCCTAGAAACGGCGCACATAGTAAGAAAAGTGATGGAATCCTAAGGAGGCAGGATGCAACCCGGAACCCCACACTATAAATACCACCCAGTCGAATTGGAGGACTGTGATAGAGCAAAATAATAATAATAATAATAATAATAATAATAATATAATAATAATAATAATAATAATAAGTCTTATTGAAAGATATTGCTGCATCAGCTGCATTCAACTTGTAAATAGTCTTCTCTATTTTTCTAATAATAGCTTTCTCTCTGCTATTACATCTGGCGAGTATTGCGCCGATATTACTCATCAGGAGCAGTCAATTTCAGGGATAATTGTCACAAATTTATTTATTTGTTACAGTACATGAACAAATAGGTCAAAATATAAGTTAATATATTGGCCAACGTTTCTCTCGGTATCATCCGAGTATGATCACGGCAGTGGATTGGAGCAGACTGTTGTTGCTGTCAAGATCTACTCAATATATAGCGGCAGGTCAGCAGGGGTCAACCGCTAGCTGCGTTTTCATTGGCCGGTGGCTCAATGCGCTCCCGCCATTGGTTGAACAAAGTTTTCTTCAAGACGCTTCTCTTCGTTGAAGGTCGCGAAGTTGCAGCCTAGCAGACCGTCGAGGCTGGGGCAAGGCTTCCCTGGGCGTTGTCACGATGGGTCGCGATGTCATTGGCTGCTGGGCTGCTCGTCTCATCTGGTATTCTTAGATCGGGGTTGTCGCTCGGTCTGGTATTACTTGTATTTATACACATAGGTCTCCTTAAGTTGGGGGGGAGGAAGAGTACTTCCTGCGTCATATTCAATGAGGGCTTCTCTTGCTGTATGAGGAATGCCTCGAGGAGTCGCAAGCGTCGCTGGTCAGGAGCCCTCCCTATTATCTTTATATTCTTGATAATACCGTCACGGGAGATAGCTTCCTGGTGTGCTGTCATGATTACAAGTTGAATGCAGCTGATGCAGCAATATCTTTCAATAAGACTTGTTTGAAAGAGGGTCTCCTTCCAAAAAAATAATAATAATAATAATAATAATGTCGCAATACCATGGAACACCAGAGTTCAAGAGAAAGGGAAAAAATGGATAAGTATCAAGACCTGAAAATAGAAAAAAGAAGGATATGGGATATGCCAATGGAAATTGTACCCATAATCATAGGAACACTAAGCACGATCCCAAGATCCCTGAAAAAGAATCTGGAAAAACTAGAGGCTGAATTAGCTCCAGGACTCATGCAGAAGAGTGTGATCCTATAAACAGCGCATATAGTAAGAAGAGTGATGGACTCCTAAGGAGGCAGGATGCAACCCGGAACCCCACACTATAAAAAAAAAATGCCGCCCAGTTGAATTGGAGAACTGTGATAAAGCAAAAGAATTAATAAAAAATAAATAATAATAATAATAATAATAATAATTTATAATGGATATGGGATATGCCAGTGGAAATTGTACTCATAATCATACAAACACTAGGCATGATCCCAAGATCCCTGAAAAGGAATCTAGAAAAACTAGAGGCTGCAGGACTCATGCAGAAGAGTGTGATCCTAGAAACAGCACACATAGTAAGAAAAGTGATGGACTCCTAAGGAGGCAGGATGCAACCCGGAACCCCACACTATAAATACCACCCAGTCGAATTGGAGGACTGTGATAGAGCAAAAAAAAAAAATAATAATAATAATCATAATAATAAGGAATAAATAAACAATATGACATATTTAACAAAAAAGAATGTTATAGAACAATTAGAAAACTCTACACATATTAACACACCAGTTGACAATAGTATGTCTTTTATTCCTAATGACCAAATGCTTCTGATTAGCCTGAGCTATACGAAAAATGTCTTAACACTATGGGAGACCTTATCACAATGCTTGCCATCATACATAGCCTATACCTGTGCCTTAACATCTCAAGTGGGCCAACACCAAACAATAAGGAAGGGGAAAGAAGGGCAAGTGTAGAACGACAGGAACAGGTTCTGCAGACAAAAAAAAACCTAACCTTTTCAAGAGTGCCATGTCCTGACCTAACCAGACCGTACCTTCTCAAGTTACACTAAACATCGGAGTCAATGGACTACTAAGCATCCGTTCAGAGGCAGTCCCATCATTCTGAAAACTACCCCAGAAAAACTACAGTTACAGAAAAGAACAGCAAACACTGAAAGCAGTGTTATAAAGCAAACTAAGAAGGGTTATCAAACAAATTATCATTGGCTATCTATTACCTTAGGCTAGCTGGGTAGTTAGCAGAACAACAGGACTACCTCCAAATGGAAGCTGATACCTCAGATGTTTAGTAGCTATTAACTACTTGGAGGGGAGGGGGGGGGGGGGGGGGGGGGGGGGGGGGGCCTCCAGTCAGATCAGGGCACACGACACTCTAAGTAAGATTAGGAAGGTAAGGTCTGGTTAGGTCAGAACGTGGCATTCTAAGAAAGGTTAGTTTTGTTTTCATCTGCAGAACCTGATCCCATGATTCTACACTTGCACTGGCTAACCTACTGATAGCTAGGTACTAGGGTAAACCATCACCTTGAGTCCACCTTACTCACTCAAATCACCCTTTATCACCCTTTTTCACTCGATATTTAACTGGTGAAACACAAATACAATTACATTTTTCAGCATACTATTCAAAAGAGATTGAAGTTTTGTCAACATAATGGGATATATGAAAGTGCCATACGAACTAAAATAAGCATGTGAGGTCTTCGTAAAATGTTTTCAAGGCAGTTTTTAAATCCAATAGGGCATCTACTTGCATCCGGTCCCTTTCGTTTCTAGCATTGAGACCAAGTCCTTCCCAGTGCTCATTTGAACAATATTAGCATATATACAGTGGGGCCCCCGTATTCGCGTTCTCCGGATTCGCAGACTCACTGATTCGCGGATTTCTCTCTGGACCATATCTACCCATTATTTGCGGGATTCGCCTATTCGCAGGATTTTCCAACAAAAATAATCACTAATTACTGTATTTTTATGTTATTTTCACGACTAAATACATTTTTATGATACAAAAATGATTTACTAATTTTCAAATAATAATATTGATTAATACTGTATTAGTCAGTTTAATAAGATTAAAAATGATATCACATAATAATGAAAATAATAATTCTCTCTCTCTCTCTCTCTCTCTCTCTCCTCTCTCTCTCTCTCTCTCCTCTCTCTCTCTCTCTCTCTCTCTCTCTCTCTCCTACAGAGATGTATGTTTTTTTGTATGATAAATAAATGATTTACTATTTTCAAATATTAATATTAATGTATGTATACATCAATAATATAAATTCATTAAAGAAAATACTATAGTGAATTACTAAGACTTCAGTTTATAAATCTAAAAAATTATGTAAGAATGGAGGAAATCCCAGTCTTCTCTCTCTAACTCCAGGTACTAAAGCTGACAAATATATCAAGTAATGGGACCTGAGGGGGAGGAGCTGTTGTGTAGTTGCCACCAAGTGTTCATGTAATTTCTCTCTCTCTCTCTCTCTCTCTCTCTCTTTCAGACCATAATGTCATAGAATTAACAGTCCATTCCAAAGCAAGTGAAAACAGAGATAAGCAAGAAATGAAAAAGTGGGAAGGATATGGAAAATACAACTTCTACAGTAAAAATATAAAATGGTCAGAAATAAATGAAGAATTAAACAAAGATTGGGATAACATTTTCGTAAGTGATGACATAAGGGTAAATATGGAGATATTATATAAAATATTAGAGAAAATAGTGGATAAATATATACCGAAGAAGAAAAGTAAACATCAGTCATGCATACCAAGAGACAGAAGGATCTTGTTCCAGAAAATCAGAAAGTGGAAAAAAGGTCTTGCAAAGAAAAAAATGCATGGAAAGTTATAGAACTAAAAAGTAAGAGAAAATGCAGAACAAAAGATTATACAATTCAAAAGAAAATGAAAAAACGGGACTTGGAAGAAAAAAACCCTAATAAATATCAAGCAAAACCCCCAAACTATTATACTCATACGCGAAAAAGATGAATAAAGAAGAATAGAAATAGGGCCCTCTAAGAATTGAAGGGAGATTAACGAATGAAAAAAAAGGAAATTTGCAACATATTGGCAGAACGATATAAGAGAGAATTCACCCCTAGAAAGAGATAATGACGATAATGATATAGAAGTGAATATTTAGCTGACATAGATATTAACCCTTAAAACGCCGGAGCAGTAAATAAAAAAAATGACTCCCGTATGCCGGAGGGGTTTGGAAGTGAGCGCGTAAGCGGAAAAAAATATTTTTTTTTCAAAAAATCACAGCGCGCTTAGTTTTCAAGATTAAGAGTTCATTTTTGGCTCCTTTTTTGTCATTGCTTGAAGTTTAGTATGCAACCATCAGAAATGAAAAAAGTTATCATTATCATATATAAATAATGCGATATATGATAGCGCAAAAACGAAATTTCATATATAATTGTATTCAAATCGCGCTGTGCGCCAAAACGGTTGAAGGTAAAACAAGTTACTTTTTTTTTCGTTGTAATGTGCACTAAATTGCGATCATTTTGATATATAACACATTGTAAAACGATAAAGCAACACAGAGAAAATATTATCACAAAATAATGCATGAATTCGTAACGCGCTTACGTAAACACATATTTTTTTTTTTCAAAAATTCACCATAAATCTAAATATTGTCCTAGAGACTTCCAATATGTTTCAGAATGAAGACAAATGATTGAATATTACTATACTGTAAGAATATTAGCTTACAAATGCAGTTTTCGGCCATATCTGACGAGCTAAAGTTGACCGAATGTCGAATTTTTTGTTTATATATATATTTTTTTTATATGCAATTATTTCGGAAATAAGAAAAAGCTACAACTTCAAATATTTTTCGTTTTATTCTACATGAAATTTGCGCACATTTCATATATAAAACTCTATGAAATTGCCTAATATGAAACGGAGCAAATATTCCGAGAATGGGACTTACGCATTTCGGAGATTTTTGTGGCGGAGAATCCGCGCGCGGAGGGAAGGAAAGTTTTTTTTAAAATTCACCATAAATTTAAATATTGTGTAGAGACTTCGAATTTGTTTCACGATGAAGATAAATGCTGATATTACTAGACTGTAAGAGTTTTTATCTTACAATTGCGTTTTTCGACCATTTCGGTAGAGTCAAATTTGATTAACCGAACGTGGTTTTTTTTCATTTATCGTGATTTATATGCAAATATTTCGAAAATGAGAATAGCTACAACCTTCAACTATTTATTGTTGTATTATACATGAAATTGCGCACATTTTCATATATAAAACGTTATGTAACGGCTAATTTAAAATGGTGCAAACATTACCACAATCGCACGTATGATTTTTCGGAAGAGTTACCGCGAGCGGACGTAAAGACTGTGTTATTTTTTTCATAAATTCACCATAACTCGAAATATTGTGCTAGAGACTTCCAATTTGTTGCAAAATGAAGGTAAATGCTTGAATATTACTAGAATATAGGCGTTTTAGCTTACAATTGCGTTTTTCGACCATTTCGGTAGAGTCAAAATTGACCGAAGGTTGAAAATTTGTCACTTATCATTTTTTATATGAAAATATTTCAAAATTGATAAAAGCTACAACCATGGGTGTTTTTAGTTGTATTGTGCATGAAATTGCGCACATTTTCATATATAAAACTTTATGTAACGGCTAATTTAAAATGGTGCAAACATTACCACAATCGCATGTATGATTATTTTCGGAAGAGTTTACCGCGGCGGACGTAAGGAAAAAGTTTTTTTCATAAATTCACCATAAATCGAAATATTGTGCTAGACACTTCCAATTAGTTGCAAAATTAAGATAAATGATTGAATATTACTAAAAAAAATATAAGAGTTTTAGCTTACAATTGCGTTTTTTCGACCATTTCGGTAGAGTCAAGTTGACGAAGGTTGAAATTTTGGCACTTATCGTTATTTATATGAAAATATCTTAAACTGATAAAAGCTACAATCATGAGTATTTTTTTGTTGTATTCTACATACAAATGCGCACATTTTCATATATAATACTCTATGTAACGGCTAATTTAAAATGGTACAAAAATTATGTCAAAGTGACGAAATAATTTCAGAGATGTGTCACAGATACTTTTAGTGCGGCAAGAAAGAAATTCGCGCTTGCGCGCCTGCGTAACGATTGTAAACAAAACAACACCTTGATCCGTGAACTCCCAGCATCCCCCAAGGCGCGTGATTCCAGAGTTTTCGGCTGGTAGGCCTAAAAGTATTTTTCCTCGCGAATTTTTAAAAAACTTTTGGATGTCGACGTAAAAATACGTCCAGGTCGGCACCGAGAGACAAAAAATGTCGACGTAAAATACGTCCAGTCCGGCGTTTAAGGGTTAATGAAACTGATATTGTGCAGGCTATTAATGAAATTAAAAAATGGAGCTGCAGCAGGGCCTGATTGAGTTCCTGCTATGTTGTTAAAGAAAGTAGTTCATTCTATCGCAAAGCCACTTGCAATATTATTAAGACAAAGTGTAGATACAGGCCCGATTTATGATGAGCACAAATTAGCATATACAGTAGTACCTCGAGATACGAAATTAATCCGTTCCGAGGCGCCCTTCGTATCATGAGGTTTTCGTATCTTGGACCACATTTTACATGTAAAATGACTAATCAGTTCCATGCCCTCCAAAAACACCCCAGTAAATTTCATAATAAAGCTAAATTGACCTATAAACAATGAATTACTACAACAATTTGGCCCATTCAATACCTAAATTAAGAATAAAAATGCAAACCTGTAAATAAAGTGTATATTAGTGTACAAGAAATATTATTAGTAACTGTAACGTAAAATGGAAGCTTACCTTCGAGTGAGGCTACGTACATACGTAAATATCCAAGGAAGATTGCTTCTGCCTACTTTTCACAATGTTCCTGTGTGAGCATTTTCGGGGGGTGTCCTCTACAAATGATTGCACTTTATGAAAAGCGGCTTTAATTTCTGCCTTTTTTTTTGTACATATGTACGTACGTACTTTAAAAAATATACGTACGTACTACATACGTAACTATCCAAGGAAGATTGCTTCTGCCTACTTCACAATGTTCCTGTTGTGAGCCTTTACGCGGGGGGTGTCTTCTACAAATGATTGCACTTTATGAAAAGCTGCTTTAATTTCTGCCATTTTTTCTTCTTTTTTTGATTTTTAACTTTTTTTTTTTTACTTTATTTTTTACTTTACGTAGGTTTTTTTTTTTTTTCTTTTTTTTACAGAATTTCAACTTTCCTTTTTTTGCACCTCATGACTCTGTTGGCCCTGGTGTCCATCAAAACCCTGTTCAACCAAATGCTCTCTCTGCAACTGATTTGGGTACTGAATGTTCGGCTGCTGACCTTCAACATAAACTGAAGTGCCTTGATTATACGTACTACTGGTATGCATGTTGTAAATGATTGGTCTACACCCTCTGTTCAGCAGGGAGTGGAGATTCTACCAACCTTGCAAAGTTTCCAGTTATCCCATGAGAGAGACCTTGATCACTTATCCCATGTGAGAGATCTTGGTCACTTTTCTTTTTTAAATACGTACACATTGACGATCCCGAAAACGAACACCGCGTGCGTACTATAACAATGCTGGTACCGAGTGGCCGAGCCACGCCACCACGTGTACATAGTAGATGCATGATGGGAGGGACGCTGGCCAATAGGAGAGGATTTCATGGCCATGACTAGCATCAGGAACCAATGGGAGAGCAGGAGGATGGTGGCGAGTCTACTAGTACTAAGATGGCGGCACGTGGCGCGATTTTCAAAATTGTTATCCGGGCGAATCTCGAACTTTCAGAAACCTTTCGTATCTTGAAAACTTTTCGTATGTAGAGCCGTTAAATTTTTCGTATTGGCTTTCGTATCTCGAGTTTTTCGTAAGTTGAGCCTTTCGTATCTCGAGGTACTACTGTATTACCCCTACATTCAAAAGTGGATCAAGACTAGAGGCAAGTAATTATAGGCCTGTGAGTCTAACATCACATATTATGAAAGTGTATGAAAGGGTAATGAGGAAAAATATTATGAAACATTTAATAAAAAATAACCTGTTTAATATAGGACAACATGGTTTCGTACCCGGAAAAAGTACACAAACCCAACTGTTAGTCCACCGTGAAAACATATTCAAAAATATGAAAAGCGGAAATGAAACAGATGTGGTTTACCAAGACTTTGCAAAAGCTTTTGACAAGGTAGACCATAATATATTAGCGAAAAAAATTAGAAAACATAATATAGTGGATAAAGTAGGAAGATGGTTAAAAGAATTTTTAAACAGAAAACAGATAGTTATTGCAAATGATGAGAAATCGGATGAAGCTAAGGTAATTTCCAGTGTGCCACAAGGTAAGGTGTTACCTGCATTACTGTTTGTTATTATGATTGCAGACATAGACAGTAATGTTAAGGACTCGGTAGCGAGTAGTTTGGCCGATGACACAAGAATAAGTAGAGAAATTACTTGTGATGAAGATAGGAACGTGCTACAAAGAGACCTTAACAAAGTATATGATTGGGCAGAGGTAAATAGGATGGTATTTAACTGAAGGAAAGCTAATATGCATGTAGGGGACCTAATAATGAGACAATCACAAATAAGGAAGCAGTTAAAGACCTCGGTGTGATGATGAATAGGAACATGTTATGCAATGATCAAATAGCAATTCTATTGGCAAAATGTAAAGCAAAAATGGGAATGTTACGGCACTTCAAAACAAGAAAAGCTGAACACAAGATTATGCTTTATAAAACATATGTTCGTAGTCCACTTGAATATTGCAATATGATATGGTACCCACACTATCAAAAGGATATTGCACAAATAGAGAGTGTACAAAGGTCCTTTACAGCTAGAATAGAAGAAGTTAAGGACCTTGACTCCTGGGAAAGACTACAATCCTTAAAATTATATAGTCTAGAAAGGAAAATAAGAGAATCTACATGATAATTCAGACATGGAAAAAACAGATAGAAAGGAATAGCTGAAAACATCATGGAGCTAAAAATATCAGAAAGAGCAAGCAGAGGTAGATTAATAGTGCCCAAAACTATACCAGGAAAAATAATGAAAGCACACAGGACATTAATCCACTACGCACCAGCATCGATAATGCAGCGTCTATTCAATGCGTTGCCAGCTCATCTAAGGAATATAACAGGAGTGAGCGTAGATGTGTTTAAGAATAAGCTCGACAAATATCTAAACTGCCTCCCAGACCATCCAAGACTGGAAGATGCAAAATATACCGGAAGATGTACTAGCAACTCTCTGGTAGACATTAGAGGTGCCTCATACTGAGGGACCTGGGGCAACCCGAACAAGATGTAAGGTCTGTAAGGTAAGGTAAGGTAAGGTAAGGTCTCTCTCTCTCTCTCTCTCATTTACTGAGCACCTTGGGGCAACCCCCGAAGAAGATTGTAAGGTCTGTAAGTAAGTAGGTAAGGTAAGGTCTCTCTCTCTCTCTCTCTCATTTACTGAGATGTGAGAATTTTTATAGTAGATGTACTATATGTTTTTAATAGTTTCAAATACTAATAATAATATTAATATAACTATAATTACAAAATTCATATTATGGTCTCGATCTGTTGTTTCCATGCTGGTTGGGTTATGAATGGTATCTAATTTGGGCACCTGAAAGTGTTAAAGTTATTTTTCGGGAAAGTGACCACGCAACGGTACAGTGTCCGCCTGTCCACACAGTGGTGTTTTACCCTATCACTGGTACTGAGGAGTGAGTGTTTGTTTATTCTGCCATGTCCACTGTCTTGAATTTATAATGCTACCCATCTACTAACGTCTTGCCACTTACGCCTATCTAAAGCTAGACAAACATCGCATACTACCTAACTTAGGTAGTTGTACTCTTAGTATTCTAGTAACTTGATCTATGACCTAAGAGTAAGCTAGGCCTACGAACCTAGTATAATGTCACTTTCGTTATAATAAAAGCAAGATTGTGATTTATTGTTGCCTAAATTTAGAGGTCACCAAAAAATCGGCTCAGCTTGATCCTTTCACCTTAAATGAGGTGCCATTGATAACCATCAAGGATCCAACATCTCTCCCAGCCTGTTTATTGATCTTACTCAAGATTGCAGTTGTAATCAGCACAATAAAACAACATTTTCTTGTATATATTAGTGAAAGTATGACAATTCTTATTCCCGGGGTCATGCTTTGAACTGAGATTCATATTTACCTTGTAATGGGTGGTTTTATCCTTGCTGCCATCACAACTGGAACTCCACAGTGCTTATTTGATTGTAATTATACACATTTTGGTCTTAATTCACTTCAAATTGCACTTGAACTTCATAGCTGTTCCTGGTTCCTAAGCGCTCACTCCACAAACACAGTTGCGGACAGCACACGACTACACAGTACACGACTACACAGTTTATGAGATGCTAAGCTTTATTCCCTTAATTGTTTACTTTACTCATTATTTAATTTAACTTTACTTTGTTACTTCAAAATGTTTATTTTAATTCATGTCTATTATCCCTTTTCTGCAACCAAATCAACCCCGAAAAATTACAGATATTTTTGAAGTAGATCTGAGCAGACAATGGCAAAATGTCATCATTGCCAATTTAGTGGAGTTTCACACATACGCCGATGCATTTACAAACTGTTTCCATGAATTCTAGTTGTCATAGTAATGCAATAATGGTAAAATTGCTCTAATATGTATATATACTACAAATAGCTATGCTAATTTCCCTTATTTCCCCAGTTTTATGTAAGTCTTATACCCAGTTTGAAAAGTAAACACATACCAATTGGCAACACTAATAAACAATAGGAGAGCGCGAACAATGCTGTAGGTACTGTTCACAGCAAAACTATTGATATTTGAGTCAGGAATCTGCTATTTACCTACTTTTTCAACAACGATTATTTTCAAATTAATAATCATGAATATGTAAAAAATTTATGCAATTCATGACCTTATACTGCCATTTAACTATTTATTGAAATAATTATCTAGTGCATGCTTCTTCTTTCTGCCGAAAAAGAGTCAATTTCCTTGGATCCCTCACGGGCGTCGTCATTGTTGACGATTGTTGTGAAGAAGGTGCAAGTGGTGTGTGGATTTAGCACATGGAAT
>NC_087219.1:19778004-19810504 GCF_015104395.2 Macrobrachium nipponense
AGCACATGGAATGGAAAGTTTATTGACACAAGCAACTCCGCAAACATCGAGATGGCGTCAATCTTCTACATTTTTATTATAGGCCAAGTAAAAATTTTGAAAGCGTCATGGAGGTATGTTTGCACTGCGCATGGCTGGACTTTCATTAACCTCTGTTTAATCTTCAAATATGACCGTAATTTCTAACTTTAGAGAAAATAGTGCTTACTTCGAAAGGATAGGTAGGTACTAGCCTAGTAGGTAGTAGAGGTCTCAAGCTGTTGCTCTCATCACCGATGACTCGTGACTAGTGCCCGTCTCCGTTGTCAGGACGTGTTAAAGTACTTTATCGGAGGGTGGATCCACACGTGGTGAAAACTGGGGTCAACATGCCTAACCTGTTGACCTGATACTACGACCATACTACAGTAAGCTGTTATCAAAGTCTAGTCAGATTAGATAATGAAACGTACCTCCTCCACACTCATGGGCATGCAGATTCTGTATTCCTTCAACATTTTGGGAATTTCTTGGCCGGGAAATGAAACAGACAATAGATTTCAGGGCCCAGATCAGCTGGTGACCCAGACTCCCAGGGTCTTCTACTTTGCCAATGGAGGATGTTGTTTTGAAGTGCAGTTCATTACGCTTAAAAGGTGAAATTGGCCTTTATTTGTTACTGTAGTTATCTCCTTCTGGTATATCTTATGTTCTCTTACTGTTCATATTATTATAAACTTTTAACGTGATATTTTAATCTACCATTCTTGCCTGAATTGTGTGGCATCTTCCGGATTTAAGAAAACTTTCCAATAATTTCCTTCAATTCTCTTGTGCGACCGACCTAGAATCGATTTGTTTTGAAACAATGTAATCTCTCCATTAGGGTTAGATAGTTACCCAAATTTTCTCATAAGGATTCTTAAGTTTAAAAAATTAATCAAACGTTGTATATTTTATTACGAAACTACTGGCATAATGGCATTCCTAAAACACATGCATTCTTGCAAGTTGACGATGGGAGCGTTCTTTTCGCATCGAATTTTGTTAATCAACGCAGTAAACTCATATTTCTACGCAAGGCCTACCTTTCCCTTTCGTTTTCGCTTCTTTTCTCGATGAACTAAGGTTTCTAAAGCTTGCCTGATGGAAATTTTCTCCAATTGACTGTAAGATATCTTAGTAATAGGCAGGCTGGCCAGACATCCTGCTTTAAGCAGGACAGTACAGTTTTAATCTGTCGTCCGTCCTGCGCCACCTCGAGCTGGAAGTTAATTTGTCCTTTTGGGGACCTGGCTAAAAAGAATTATATAAATTACCTTACGTATACTAAAACAGTGAGAACTCAAAGCCACAATAACAAGTGACTTATTTTTATTATAATATTCTGTAGTTGCCGTTGACCAAATCTGTAACAACTTCTCAGAAGAGTTGACCAAATCTGTAACAACTTCTCCGAGTCCGAAGACTGCCCAGCCATGTAGTACAAAAGATTCCTGGACAATGAAAACCCTTGGAAATGGCAAGTAAAGGGGCAAAATACAAAAAACAGACTGCCATTACGGATGTCTATGATAAGTAGGCTTCTTCCTTTAGTTCGTGAAGTAGGTTAATTTGGTTAGCATACAGTACTATGTTGTTCCATCAGGAGTAAAATTGAATGTTCAGTTCTTAAATTCATTTCTTTATTTATACTGTGTGTAATATATACAGTGCGTTTGAAAAATAGCTTTCATTACATTACAGTGATATTTGACAAACACTTCCAATTAGATTTTGTATATAAAACTTTTTTTATATTTAAACTCCTCGTTAAAGAGAAAAAAAAGCATTCGTAATTGCCCACGAGGTCGTATTTGACAGAGCTAAATTACAATCGTTATCGTGGAAACAACCAAGAAAGACATATTAGATAATTTATGCCTTCTTGGATAAAAGTGTATCAGAAATATTGACTCTGGATCAAGATGAATTCACAGGGCATTAATGTAATATGTATGATGATAATCAAATTTATAGATAACACACAAAGCGATCAAGAACATGGACTTTATTTGGCATTGGTACACAGAGTTCAAAGGTTTGTATGCCCATTATACTACAGCATATCCTATACAACGAGCTATCGTCACACAATCTCTCCAACTGATCAGGCGTCGCCACCTCAAAGCAATCTGATCTTTATTGTAACCAACCTTCTATCTGTTTCACCACACTTTTGTACCGCTATAATTCACACACGTCAGTCCTTGCAACACCAGTATCTGCTTTCTTTCATTCGCATTTAGCATTCGACTTAGGAGGTAATGGCTCCTTAGAAACGACGGGACAACGATAAATACCATATTATTTCTTTAACGGCTGAAAAAAAGTTGAGTATATTTTAGTTTAACCAGAGCACTGAGCTGATGAACAGCTCTCCCAGGGCTGGCCCAAAGGATTGGGTATTTTTACGTGGCTAGTAACCAATTAGTTACTTAGTAACGGGACCTACAGCTTATTGTGAGATCCGAAACAAACCGAGAAATTAATTTCTATTACCAAAAATAAATTACTCGGATTCCTTGTTGGCAGAGCAAGGTATCGAACCCGGACCTGATATTGGTAGTCGAGCACGTAACGACTCGTCCAACGTGAAACTTTCTATATTTGCTGACTCTGATGTAGACCCTACGTAGAGAAATCCCGCGGCATTACTTCTGATTCATAGATACACTTACGCAGAAGGATCATTTGCAGTGTGTTGAATCCTACCACACATACTGCGCCTTTCGCCCACGTCTTGCTCACACTCTAGTTTACTTTACATTGAAGGTCTTCCTTTCTTTCAAATACCTTTTTCACGCTATCTATCTAATCCAGCCCTTTTCCAAATATTTCATCACAATATTTTTGAACGGTAAAACCATCCGGTCGAGTCTTAATTTCCAAATGGGCCGAGTAGTATCTCAAAAACACTGGTCTTTCATTACTCTGGGTCCCTGTTAAAACTAGTACACTATAATGTTCAAAATATGTGTAATGACTCACCAAGCTATCAAGACTGGGTCTCCAAAATATATGAATGACTTGCTGTGTCTAATACATTCAGTGGATGGAGTCAACACAAAAATAGCTACAGATGGACTCAATTTATCGAGCCTTGATGCGATTCGAATTAAAGGCTTTAAATTTGTCGCTCCAAGATTATACAATAACCTTTCACTTGATGTCACGATTGAAAATATCGAGTTGTTCAATAAAAAAAAATTTAAGATTTTTCTTTTTCCTGGGTGCTATAACATAATCCCTGAATGTGTCTTCTCATTATTACGTCTAATATCTTACTATAATGGGCGTCATGTCTGTCCGTCCGTCTGTCATTCAATCACGGCCAAACTGCTGGTCCGATGGGCATGAATTCATACTTGGTAGGGTTATAGTGGGGACCCCTAAGATGGTTTATAATGGGGTTTCATCCTACCTCCCCCACACCCCCCTCCCGCCACTCCGAAGAGGGTTGGGATGAAAAGAGATTCCCT
The DNA here is from genome assembly GCF_015104395.2 of Macrobrachium nipponense. NCBI lineage: Eukaryota > Metazoa > Arthropoda > Malacostraca > Decapoda > Palaemonidae > Macrobrachium > Macrobrachium nipponense. The sequence continues at coordinate 19,781,505 of NC_087219.1, forward strand.
GAAACGAGGCTGGTTATGCCCGTAGACTGAGTTAATTTACGAATTTTCATACATAATTTCTGTATACATATGTTTGCTAGTATGATGAACTGAGTTCGTAGTCTCGCAGGGCGCCATCAGTGTTGTGGGACTTTAGAAAAATTCCAGTAAACCCTTTTCACAATTCACTATTTCAGCTCTTCTTATGCTACATATATTACGAAAACAGTTCATCCCTCTGTTTTAACTATTCTCCTTTCATTTGCATTTAGCAAAAAGTTGGCTCAACATTTTTCAAGAAAATTGGTTCAACATTTCAGACATATATTCCAAACTTAGCTTCCACAGACACACCAAACTTCCCCCAGTCTTTCCCATATATTCTGCTCCTCTCCAAGCGTCGCCTGTTCTATGATTCGTCTCGTCTGTCATACTTCCATCATCCGGTATGTTTGCTCTCAAATATTTATACTGATCTGCATAGTTCCATTCTTCCATCATCCTTATCATCACTCATGACTCTACTTTCCTGGTTTCCTTTTATCCTCATAACCTCGAACTTGTTATAATTATTGCGGAAGTGGGCTCATCACATGCTTCCACTATTCCCTGCAATTTCTCTTCACTGTTCTCAGTCAGCACTGTACGTATCGCCTGCAACCATCAGACATGCTAGTACATCCCATTCATTATTCATTTTTTTTACCTAACCACTTTGCAAGATATTTAATAACTGTTTCTTAATAAACTCTAGCCATATTATATATATACGTATATGAATAACTTGATCACGAAGTATATAAAACATGATGCTATGTATAAATAAAGGTTTTTTGCCACGAAGGAAAAAATGAAAAAGCGAGATAACCGAGTACTTTCGGTCCTGCTTGGACCCTTTACTAAAGGCAAACTGATTTTACAGAGAACAACATAGTCAAAAGAAGGCTTAATATCCAAACTGACACTACAAGATTAGCAATAAGGGCGATTTTCACTCTACAGAAAGCGCCTGAGGGTAGCCACACCTTGAAGGATACACGCAGTAAACAAGTTATTCTTCCAGAAAACAGTACATTTTGAAAAAAACACGGGAGCATATACAATTTAATATCATGAATTTTACAATTTTCCAAATTTTCCCCAAAAAATTATTATTAATGAAAAGACGAAAGAAAATATAAACTATATATATCGAGCAAGAGAAAGAGGGAGAGAGAATATCGAACCAGAGAGAGCGAGATGAGATAGATGAGAGAGGGGAGACGAAATAAATAAACTAAATAGATACCACGTTTGGGAGGACTAATTTATTAGTTGTTCATTTATTTTAAGGTCTTTCATAAACATATTACAAATATATGGGTCTAAATGGTACATTCCCAGACTAAGATTTAGGTTGTTTTTATTAGTGATTTGTATAATTGCCGATTCCAGTAAATTTCTTGAAACATAATCATTAGATCTAGCAATTACCGAGATATCACCCCAATTAATACAATGAGATTTTTCACTCAGATGGATAAACAGTGCATTTGAAGTCTGGGCTGTTCTAACTGAATACATATGCTGCTTGATACGTACACATAAATTTTTACTTGACTGACCAACGTAAAACGATGGGCAATCCTTACAAGGAATTTTGTAAATGATGTTGTTATTTGTTACGGGACTATTCTTAATTAGCATATCTTTAATGGTATTGTTATAAGAGAACACTACATTAACATTAAACGATTTAAATATTGATTTTATGGTTTCAAATCCACGAAAGTAAGGTAAGCTAAGTACATTTTTAGGCATTTATTTTTCATTAATAGCAACACTATAAAACTTTTTGTGAGCTTTTTGATAACATAAATCAATTAAATGAGGTGGGTAGCAGAGATCGTTTCCTATCTTCTTTATGTATTCTATTTCTTGGTCCAGATATTGTGGACTCGTGATACGCAAAGCGCGTAGGAACATAGAAGAAAAAATTGAAATTTTAATATTAAGATGGTGTCCAGAATAAAAATGTACATATGTTAAATTATTTGTGGGTTTTCTATAAATACTGAATTTGCATTGGAAAGATTCTCTATGTATTAATACATCTAGGAAAGGGATGACATTTAATTGATTTATGTTATCAAAAAGCTTACAAAAAGTTTTATAGTGTTGCTATTAATGAAAAAGATATGCCTAAAAATGTACTTAGCTTACCTTACTTTTGTGGATTTGAAACCATAAAATCAATATCTAAATCGTTTAATGTTAATGTAGTGTTCTCTTATAACAATACCATTAAAGATATGCTAATTAAGAATAGTCCCGTAACAAATAACAACATCATTTACAAAATTCCTTGTAAGGATTGCCCATCGTTTTACGTTGGTCAGTCAAGTAAAAATTTATGTGTACGTATTAAGCAGCATATGTATTCAGTTAGAACAGCCCAGACTTCAAATGCACTGTTTATCCATCTCATCTGAGTGAAAAATCTCATTGTATTAATTGGGGTGATACCTCGGTAATTGCTAGATCTCAAGATTTTGTTTCAAGAAATTTACTGGAATTGGCAATTATACAAATCACTAATAAAAACAACCTAAATCTTAGTCTGGAAATGTACCATTTGGACCCATATATTTGTAGGATGTTTATGAAAGACCTTAAAATAAATGAACAACTAATAAATTAGTCCCACATGTATATAGTTATTATTTCTTTCTCTCTCTCTCTCTCTCTCTGGTTCGATATTCTCTCTCCCTCTTTCTCTTGCTCGATATATATATATTTATATTTTCTTTCGTCTTTTCATTAATAATAATTTTTTGGGGAAAATTTGTGTAAAATTCATGATATTAAATTGTATATGCTCCCGTGTTTTTTCAAAACGTACTGTTTTCTGGAAGAATAACTTGTTTACTGCGTGTATCCTTAAGGTGTGGTTACCCTCAGAAGGCTCCTCCTTCTGATAGAGAGTGAAAATCGCCCTTATTGCTAATCATGTAGTGTCAGTTTGGATATTAAGCCTTCTTTTGACTATGTTGTTCTCTGTAAAATCAGTTTGCCTTCAGTAAAGGGTCCGAACAGGACCGAAAGTACTCGGCTATCTCGCTTTTTCATTTTTTCCTCTGTGGAAAAAAACCTTTATTTATATATTTATATATATATATATACATATATATATATATATATATATATATATATATATATATATATATATATATGTATATATAAGTGCCTGACCTATGGTAGGGTTATAAGAACGTACCTACCAACGTAGTAGGTCCTGCGCCATCGTAAAAGGCGACTAAAAGGACAGCTGCTGCCTTGCAGTCTTACTTTATTAGTAAAAAGCTAGGCCCACTATCAATAACTGTGGAAACTGCTGCCTTACAGGTGATCTTTTTAGTCAAAGGCGAGGCCCACCTCCAATAACTATGGTTCATGACAACAAGGGCATGCGGTCGTAAAAATCCCTTTGCCAAACAATAAACCATGCCTGATGTTGTAAGGAAAGGCGCATCAGGCAACCAACCCCTTAGTGTAGGGATAACAACTGGAAAGAAGATATATATATATATATATATATATATATATATATATATATATATATATATGACTGGTAAAAATGTTCTGTAACAACAGAATTCCATCTAATAAAAGGAGCCCATAAAAACACCAAAATATAGAGAAAAAGTACTATATTTCAGAGACTGCTGTCTCCCTCTTCAGGTAGATGAATGAGAAAAGTTTACAGAAAAGGTGGTATTTATACCAAGAGGTCCATCCACAAACAAGCCATTTTAAGTCACCCCCGCTGATAATCTTCCTTTAATCTTCTTAAGGGTTGGTTGAATGAAGACGTTGTCGATCGTGTCCGAAATCCATGCTCCTTTTGAGATGTTCATACCTGCCTCTCTTTTTCTTGTTTGTGGATGGACCTCTTGGTATAAATACACCACCCTTTTCTGTAAACTTTTCTCATTCATCTACCTGAAGAGGGAGACAGCAGTCTCTGAAATATAGTACTTTTTCTCTATATTTTGGTGGTTTTATGGGCTCCTTTTATTAGATATATATTATATATATATATATATATATATATATATATACACAATATATATATATAAGTGCATTATTCACAAAACCATAACACAAGCATAGATCTCCTAAAGTCCCATATACCGGAACACCCAACTTGACCCAAGTAACTCATACAGAATTCATTACCCTCTTCAAGTCATAATTATCGCACTATATTAATCCTCCTAATTGCTATTAGGAATTATTCCCTTATCTTATCGGGAATTTCATTCGAGAGGAATTATGGTAATTGTACTTTGGCCCGAAGGAGATGTAATTCTCGCCGAGAATTAGGGATGGGATATATCTCGCGGAGAACGAGAGAGAGAGAGAGAGAGAGAGTCCCAGAAATGTGTAAGTACTCGCTATCATTGTAGATTCGCTTAATGTGACCACTTGGACATATTTCTTGGCCTTCCTGTGGCGCGCCTAATGGACACGTTTTTCGGCAATAGGGAAAAATTCGGGTCAGGTAAAGTTGGGAGAAATTGGACAGTTCAATGGGTAACTAGAAACCCAAAGAAATGTAGGATGCGTAGAAGAAAAAACGAATGATAGTACCTGTCGGCTTGAAGGATGCATTAAATAGCCCTTAAGAGCATCTACGCTGCGCCGGGTAAGGCACACTGCAGGCAATATCCATCAAGGGATGGACATACTCAAAGATATTTGCAATTGCTAGCCCTATAAACCTTAGGTAAGGTTCTACCGTACCGGGGCTAAATATGGACACTAGAATTCAGATAGTCTCGCCTCATTCATTGCCTAAAGTCCCACTGCTCTTCTGTCAATCCCGCCGTCATCTGTCTAACTCTCTCAGTCTAATTTCTGCTGTCTTCCTAATTACAGAGTAATGTTATGTACTGTCGGCCAAAAAACTCGTGGCAGAGTTTCATAATTTTTCGTTCACCTGCCTGACGCACGATTCATGCCTTATTTATCTATTTTTCTTTTCAAAGATGGAAGAAATCATGTGTAATGACGTTAAAAACAGACACTGATATCTTTAGAACATTATGTTATATTATTGTGTAAACTATTTTCCATATAGCAAAATTGACGTGAACGAAACGAAGTGATAAAAAACGTCATATCACAACCATAGATATACTTTACCAAATAGATAGGAGACACCTATCAATAGTAATATCGCATAAGCATAGTCCTTAAATCATCATTTCAATATTAAGTTGAAGGTAGTTGAACTATTCCATTTGTTAAATTTTACAGAAAACATTGGAATCTCACAATATGTTGTCAAATTTAAAAAGAAAAAGAAAAAAAACGATATCTTAACAGTGTGAACCAGGCGACCTCACTCTATTGCTTTTGATGTTATGTGCACGGGAATCTAATGTCAATGTGTCATTTATCGGTCTAAGAAACATCCATCGATGAGCGAGAGAATTATTGCACTGCATTCCGTGCAAGTTCCTGTTGGAGAGATATCAAGAAAGCTTAATAAACCTGAGAGAATCATACATAGATGAATAAAATTGTTTAAAAAACGGCAAAATTTAGAACATGGGCCTAGAGGTGGAACACCTTGAAGCACCACATGAGAGCAAGACAATACAGTAGTGTAAATGTTGCTGAGCAACATTCATTTGTAAACTTTGAAAAACTAGTGCCTCGTAACGACATTGCTGAATCAGGAATCATAACTAGCTCTGCGCTTATGACTGGTGTCTGATGAATACTTTAGATGGAGAGGAAGAGATTTTTAAATCTACACTTGAAGTCTTTGATAGTTGTCTAATGAATAAGTCTAATGAATAAGCAAACTATCTTTGATGGATGAGAGATTCAGTTAGGCTTACTCTTTTTGTTTTGTTTTTTATCGGTGGCCTGTGAATACCACGGATAGAGAGGGAAACGGTTTCCATGATGCATGCATTTTTTTCTTCAAAACCTAAAGAATACATTTTATTGGGAGATACTTTATTAACATCGGCCTAATCCTTTCATCACTCCTATACGCCACCTCCGCTCTCTTCTACATCTCAGGCGACTAGATCCGACTTCTCAGTTCTCACTACGAACTCCATCTCGTGAAAGCATCACTAATGATAACGGTTATTTTAAAATTCCCCGCACCGACAACGGACGCTATAAAATGCATGTTTATAAATATTTTCTGTTCAAAGAACTTTATCTTTCATTCCACAAAATATGTGGATACACTCGTCTTACACCTGTAGCCGTCAAAGAGCAACCCTTGATTAAAGCAGTAGGTTTTTCTTGGGGGAAGAAAAAAAAAACATATGAAATAGACTTAAACGAGTACGTCACCTTTCATATTTCTTATCCTTTCAGCTACTTATAATATGCTTATAGTAGTAGGTCTAGTAGACATACAGTGCAACTAAATTGGATTAATTTCTATTTAGAAAAAATGAATAGCTACAAAAAGATCAACCTAAGAAAGCTTTATGGAAAGTAAGCCTTTCTTAATGTATTCGTAAGTTTTGACTCCCACAGCTTTCCAAGGTGTCCAAATGAAACAGGATGATATGCAAGGAATTCGATAAAAAAAATAAGACAATTATATTCGTTTGATTTTTTTATGATTGCTTTTTAACTTTGAATAGCTAGGTCTGAGTTAATTATGTTAAGCAATTATGAAAAGGATAAGAAAGGCGAACATGGCTAATGAAACAAGAATAACGGGAATAGTCAAATAAAGCAGATTAATATATATATATATGTATAGATATATATTTTATATATATATATATATATATAATATAGATATATAGTATCTATATATATATAAATATATAGCTATAATATATATATATTATATAATATATTATAGATATAGATATATATATATATATATATATTATAGATATATAGATATATATATATATAATATATATATATTATCATATATATATATATATATATATATCTTATATATAGTATAATATATATATACTATATATCTATATATATATATATATATATAAATTATATATTAGATATATATAATATAAGTATATATAGATATATATATATATATATATATATATATATATATATATATATATATATCTAATATATGCTATATATATATATATTAAATATATATATATCTTATATATATTAATTAATTATTATATATATAGTATATATATATATATATATATATATATATATATATATATATATATATATATATAATTGTCAATTTAAATATTCATTAATTATTACGTATCCGGAGAGAGTTACTGTTATCGAGGAAGAGTAATCTGCTGAAAATAGACCTAGGCAAATCATGTGGAAAATCAGAAGTCCAATTTAGGCCCACTAAATGTGCTGCAAATTATTTTATTGATCTAAGGACATAATTAGTTTAACTAAACATCATTTTCAAAGAATGTTAACGCCTTGATGTATTATTTATCGGCTGTAGGAGATGAAATGACAACACCCCAGTGCAGTACGATACGTTGAGTCAAGACTCGAGCGACAGCAAAGCCAACTTCAAAATCTTCGGTATGCTGTCACGAAGCTAGAGTTGAGAATAAAATTTGAAATCGTGGACCCATCGGTATATATTTTCCTTACTTTGCCAAATAATTATCTTTAATACATTGAATAAGTCTACTCAGTTCTAATGTAATTTATTTCAACTATAGCACCTTTGAAAGGAAATGTTATTTATTGTTAAGTAAATAATCTGGCACCTGCATATGGCAATATTTCCATAACGAACAATGAATTAAGAAACTACGCCAATTCTTCGTTGGCCGTCTGTACCTTTAATACATACAAACTCCTCTATCACCTTCGCCTTTGTGCAGAGGAACACATTTTTTCTCCTGCTAACTCCTGTCATTGGAACCTTTCCAAAGTTTCCCTTACACAATCTGGTCAGCCATTTAACGAAACTTCCAACGATGCACTGCAGCATCTCGCCAGTAATCCATCAACTGGGGACCTTCCAATTCTCAACCTTAAGGGCCCCATGGACGTTACGAACGCCGGATCCGGTCATCTGAACCGGAAGTAAATCTCATGTCTCCATTGTCGCTTTCTTCAGTTTTTCCTTCTCATTTTCAGTTTTGATTTTTTTAGCTACTCCAGGCTAGTAGTATTTCTCTTTATTCTTTATTTCCTCTTCCTCAAATTTTACAGGTTTTTTTTGCATTTCCTCCTATTCTTTTAACGTGTTTCCAATTAGCCCTGCATTTGCTTTTCTCTCTTCATATTCTTTCCTTTATTCCTCTTTATGATGCAGTTTTCTTCCTTCTTTTTATACGTTCCTTCAGCTACCCTTTCTTTCTCTTCTCCTTCTTCCTGACGACAGGAAGACTGACGACCTCCTCCTCCTCCTCCCCCACCACCACCAACAGTATCATCTCACCTTCGGCAGTTCAATGTGTGTGTGTGTGTGTGTGTGTGCGTTTGTTTGTTTGTTTGTGTGTGGTGAGGTGCCTCCTCCGATCTTTCGATGCCACCAGTTTGGTTTTAGACCTTGGCTTGGCGTGTCACACTTCTCTTCTCACTCTCTCACGCTGGAGGCACCGTCTGCATATCCTCCTCTCCCGTAGATGCCCCTCATACCTAGAGGATTGGAAGTGATCGTTCTTGGCTTGTTTACCACCCACCGAGTTCGTCGGGATCTGACGCGCTTTTACACACCGATTCCCGCGCGTTTGTTTTGTTCTCGTCCATTAGCATATTTCTAACGCGTTAAATAAAAGCCGGGAACTTATTATTGTTTCACATGGAACTTGGGATAATCCAAAAACAATAATCAACAAAATACATTCATTTGAAAATGACGGATCAGACCACGTGCAAAGTAGCGAGAGAAGAAGGAGGCGATGACAGGAAGCTCAACGGTAGTCCGTTATCTCCCGACCAATCGAAGGCCTGGGATCCGCCCGTGACCAATCACCTCCAAGAAAGCACGCCGAACGGCGGCCAATCGGGAGGGTGTTCTTCAGAGAATCCCGCCAAGGAGGAACAAGCAAAATTTGAAAAGGACAATCCGTCGCCTTCTGCATCGACTCACCGGGTGAGTAAGAACTAGGAAAATTTAGGTTAGAAGGCAAATTACCTGTCTTTTTAGGATATTGAAGATTTCAAACAATGATTAGAAGTGAAAACTTCATAGGCGTTGTTTTTGGGGTTTAAATAATAAAGATTCGTGTGACTACGTTTTTACCCTATACTAAAATTTCGAGTTTCAGAATTTCCAAATTTTATATTTACAGCTTTTGACGAAGATTTATGAGAGGTAAATAATTCTTTTGAATATTAAAATCTGTAGACCACGGGAGAGATACCGAATGAAATTCACTAACTGAAGAGATAACTGATTTAAAAACCAGTGTTCATGCTTTCCTTTACTGGACAAGGGTACTATAGTTCTTGTTTTCCTCTGTGTTTCCTGAATGTTGTAATCCTACTTACCACATCCGGTTTGTTCTCTCTCTCTCTCTCTCTCTCTCTCTCTCTCTCTCTCTCTCTCTCTCTCTCTCTCTCTCTCATTTTTATCACTTTCTAGGTCTAAACATTCTATAAAAATCAAGAGAAACGGTATCATAGAAAAAAGATGAGATACAAAGAAGAAGTAGGATTCATGTCAGAATTATTATTACTATTATTGGCAATAATTATTATCATTATTATTATTATAGAATTCATCCATCTGCAGACCCTGACCATGAGAAAAAGAGGTGATAAGAAAACAGAAAATAAAAGGAACCAAAGTCACGAACTAACGAACATTTTACATAAAATTCAATATATAAGAATCACTACAAGCTATGAAGAGTGGTTTGTATAGGCATTACTTAAAAGGTTCTTTGCAGCGTTCCTTCAGCCCTATATTTGTTTGTATGGTGCTTTTACGTTGCATGGAACCAATAGATATTCAGCAACGGGACCAACAGCTTTACGTGACTTCCGAACCACGTCGAGAGTGAACTTCTATCACCAGAAATAAACATCTCTCACTCCTCAATGGAATGGCCGAGAATCGAACCCGGGACCACCGAGGTGGGACGCCAACACCATACCAACCACGCCACTGAGGCGCTCTTTCAACCCTATAGCTGCAATTCGTTTCTCTCACTATACCTCATTTCATATTCTCTTATTTCCATCTTACCTTCCATTCTCTCCTCGCAATTGATTCACAGTGCAACTGTTTTGAGGTTTTCCTCCTGTTACGTCTTTCAAACCTTTCACTGGCAATTTCCGTTTCAGCGCTGAATGGCCTCATAGATCCCTGTGCTTGGCCTTTGGCCTATATTCTATATTAAATTCATGAAGAGTGGTATCAGCGTCATATATGGAAGTGTTAATGACATGAAACCCATACGAAACAGGTTTGAGACGCGTTGAGATTCTTCTTGCGTTTTGATATATTTCTGTCTATTTATCAATAAATTTTTAAAGGTTTTTCTTAATAAGTGGTATCTCTTGACTGTGTATTTCCCTTTACCTCCTCTACTTCTTCCTAATGAACACCATAACATTTTTCGGAAGCTTGAATTTCAAGACAGTGACCCCTCTGGGCGCCTTGTTCCATATGAACAGGGTTCATCTACTGGATAATAATAATTATAATGGTAAATGATACGGAAATGAAAGAATTACGTACCAGTGCTATTACTACAACTACTACTAATGATAATGATGCACAAATGGATAATGTGGAAGCGCAAAATGAGGTGGGAAGTTCGAAAATCATACCAGATCTTCCGTAATGTAAACGTGTTACAGTATACATTTGTACTGTGGAATGCTGTAACGCCGCTTTGAAACATTATAATAATGATATTAATAATATAACAATAATAAAATCAGGAAAACCTAAATGTGCTGGTAAATTTCCATATTATATTTACTCCTTGGCGAGACATTTCCATTGATAAAAAGAAATGTTTTAATATTATTATTAATATTATCATTATTATTGTTATTATCATGAATGATCAAGCATTGATTATGAAGATGTACAAAAAGCCACTGATTCGCAAAAATCAAGTTTCTTGCACAACCAATCAATGATTTTGAAAAGAAAGAAAAGACAAAACGAAAAAGAAAATCAACAATCATTGGTAAAAGTAGGAAAATAATAACGAGCCTTATATATATATATATATATCTATACTTAATATATATAAGTCCTATATAAAAAAATAAATATATCTTTATATATATGATATATAGGATATTATAATAAATCAATATATATAATAAATATGTAATATAATATATATATATAGATATCTATATACTATTTGTATATATATAATATTCTTATATTAACTTATAATATATATTATATTCTCTTCTAACTATGTATTATATCATACTTTCATATTATATATCTATAGAATATAGATATCATATATATAAATATCTGATATAAATAAATATATATATGATATATATATATATATATATCATGATCATATACTATATGTCTCTAATATTATATAAATCTATATATTATAATCTATCTATATATCTATATATATATATATGTCTATTTGTATATAAGGCTCGTTATTATTTTGCTACTTTTAACAATGATTGTTGATTTGTTTTCTTTTTCGTTTTGTCTTTTCTTTCTTTTCCAAAATCATTCATTGGTTGTGCAAGAAACTTGATTTTTGCGAATCAATATATATATATATATATACTATATATATATATATAGATATATATATATATGTATATATATATATCTATATATATATATATATATATATATATATATATATATATATATGAATTGTAACTAAACTTGTATTTACAATGTAGGCTTGTGTGCTATAGAAATCCGAATCACTTGACAAATCTTCAATCAGTTTTGCAAGCGGCCCTCATCTGACCCAAGGAAGATTGTCCGTAGGTTTCAAACTCGTGGCCGGGCCCTTCGGGTGTACCGTATTCACTGCGGGTTCAGCAAAGACCCATCGACTATCATTCAGAGTTTTCCCAGGCAGTGCCGGGTTAGTCAGCTAGCAATGAATATAAGAGACTGAACGTAGGATACTTTATGCTTACATGAGCATCAGTACAATTCAAAATCACTACGGTAAATAGAATTCATTAGAAAACTTCATGAATTAAGTGTTGCTTTCCTTTTTTTTATGGTCATTCAATCAGATCAGCGGGTCGACTACGATGAGGTACGACACCATGAAGACGATGAAAAATAAGAATAGTTGAATTCCAGAAGTTAAAAGATTATTTTACAGACGGACAAACGGATTGCTATACCTAATGCAGAGTCCCCCATATTGAGGTGAATAAAAATGAAGAGATGCTCCCCGCCGACTTTTTTTGAGGATAAGAAAATAAGGAAGAAGATAGATTGGCGCTAATGAAATGTTATGTCACTTTATAGAATTGATAACTAGAATGAATGGTAATACAAAAGAGGATCGAAACAGGAAGTTATTTCACGCACAACAAATTAAGATGATAATAGTTTATAATAATATATAATAATACTATTGTATGAATGATAATAGTTTATAATAATATATAATAATACTAATAATAATCAAAATAATACAACACTTTACTAATGACAATGTACAATGAAACATCTCTTTATATTACAGCAATTAAATAGTTCATTAATGCCGGGAAATTACACCATAGACTAAACGAAACCATGGTAAGCCATTGTGTATAAATTGCCAGCAACTAAGAGCAATGATCCAATTATCCCCCGCCCCCCCTCCCCCGGCCCGCCACCCCCAACAGAGCGGAAGCAGGAGCTTGCAATCACAGCTGACAACCGGTAATCACGGAGAACTTCCTTGATTAATTAACGGATGGCTACGTGATTCTCGTCGTTATTACCTTCCTACCTTTACCGGTTTCTAACTCTTGGTCTGATGTAAACAAACTTGAAACTACTTCTTCTTCTTCCTTTTCTTTGGGAGGAAATTAGGCCCGGCTCCTTAATTACTATTAATATTAATATTATGCAGCAGATTGTTTTGTTTTGTTCGTATTGTGGTTTTACGTTGCATGGAACCAATGGTTATTCAGCAACGGGACCAACGGCTTTACATGATTTCCGAACCACGTCGAGAGTGAACTTCTATCACCAGAAATACACACCTCTAAACACCTCAATGGAATGCCGGGGATCGAACTCGCGGCCACCGATGATGTGGCAGGTCAAGACCATACCGATCACGCCACTGAGGCGCTTTTAATCAGCAGATGAATCTTATCTTTACAGAACAAGCCCACCAAAGGGGCCACTGACTATAATTCTGTAAACCCGAAAGCTGGCCGATTGCAGTATGTATGTCATGTCGTAGGGTTAGCAGCCACACTCCAAAATACCGGCAGAGAACTGGAGTAAGTGTTCTGGGATGAGACTGCAAGCCCTATGCCCTGTCTTCACCTTACCTGCAAGCTACCACAGTTGACCGTCTACTATGTACTACGTTCTTTAGGTCAACAGAGGCTAGAATGGAACTAACGGAGTGTCCTGAATTGCTCTGCCTCTGATTGCAATCAAAGCTCTGGCCCTCTCGCTGGTGTGAGAAGTATCTTGACCACTGACCAATAGGCCAAAGCGCTTGGAAGGCCGGATAAAGAAGGAAGCTTGGGTCAACGCCCCTTTGTTAATAAGCCCATGAGGTCTTGTATTAGCGATAAAGGGTCACTTGAAGCCTGGGTGCATGGTCAATGAGGAAGCAACCTCTGGTGTTGGTTAGTCTATGGTTCACCACGTGTCTTGCAAAAGTGGCATTGTAAGTTTCTCTTTCTCTCTCTCACACACACACACATAACTCATTCGCCCTTTCTCTTCTCTTTATTTTCCTACTTTACTGTCTATGTACATCTATCAATTTTCGTGTATATTTTCTATTTAATCCTTCGCTGAAAAACTCATAATTTACCCTGTTCATCTCTCGCGTTGTTTACGGAGGTATAGTGTACAGCAGTTCTCTTCACAAAATGTTTCTTTGATTTCTAGGAATGATTTTTAGTTCGGGTACGCGATTCTGATATGGGGAGATTTTTTGCCAAGATGGCCGCCGGAAAGAAATCGGTTGTGTCCGAAACTGGTCTCTATCTCGTAAATGAGGGCTTCCAGAAAAAAATTTACAGGAGTTCAAAATTGTTCAAAAAGCATTATGGCATTTACTGACCCATTTATTCATAATTATTCTCGTAATATGGTACAGTTTATTCCAAAAAAATGTTTTTTGTCTGTTTAGAAGTAAAAATTTGTCTGTAACTAGTAAAATTTATAAGATGTGCAGTAAGGTTTACAAAAAGTTATATATATATATATATATATATATATATATATATATATATATATATAATATATATATATATATATATATATATATATATATATATAATATATATATATATATATATATATATATATAAATATATATATATATATACAAATATGACAGATAAAAAATATTTCATCCCACCACACTGGGTTTTTCATACATCACAGTCATTCCTACATTTATACTTGAATTTTCACAAATGCAAAACCTGGAGCATGCCATTGAATTTATTCTACATCTGCATACATTTCTTTCGAAACAAGTCTTGCAATTACAAGGGAAAGGAATGATTTGAGGATTCCAGCCTTCATCCTTTTCTATATAACCAAAAAGATTTGGGTTTCGAAAGCATTCTTTGTCATCTAATATACTGTAGTACCATCTGTTGGCTTGAAGATAAGGTCTTCTGATGTGTAGCTTGAGACAAGTGGAAGCTTTGTAAAATCCACATTTTGTTTTATTATATCAGAAAATTTCGCTCTTCCAAAGTCTTTGATAAAGTAAGCATAGCCTTTAGCCCTCTCTAGAGCTACATGTTTCGTTCCGACTTGACTCGTAGTGTCACAACCACTATGTGAATGAATGGCAGGGAAGGTTTCAATAATTTGCTTTTCTACTATTTCACATGTCAGGCACTGGAATGTATCTTGTTATTTGTCCTTCTCCAGAAAGGATGCAAAGGCCTTTTTGTTTTTTTTTAAAGCCATTTCCTTTGGAAACTCTTTGATAATAGTGACTAGCACATACAAAGAGATATGTATCCGATAATGCTATTAGCAGATTTTCTGCATGAATGAAGAAGTCTTCCATCTGGTTCCTCAAGAGCAGAACCTAGCCAGGACACTTTGGTTACTGGCCATTCTGTTATTTGATTGCTTTTTCCTCAACCACATCACTCAAATACATAGTTAAAGTATGAAATCTGTCTGTATGCTGCTTGTATTGATTTTACGCTGCATGGAACCAGTGGTTATTCAGCAACGGGACCAACGGCTTTACGTGACTTCCGAACCACGTCGAGAAATACACATCTCTCACACCTCAATGGAATGCCCGGGAATCGAACTCGCGACCATCGAGGTGGCAGGCCACCATATCGATCACGCCACTGAGGAGCTGGTCTGCATGCTGTATAGTGCAGGCTGTGAAGAATTTCTGAGGCTGATTTTTATTACGAATTGATGCCCAAAAAAGCATCCATGTCTGTAGGCAAGGCTGCCACATTGCTTGAAATAGTCATATCAGTGGGATACTATTTCATACGCCTGAGCCTTTGTTCAGCTTTAATACGGCTCTCATCATACATGTCAAATACTAAGTCAGTTCTGTCTGCATTCCTTGACAGTGACAGAATTCTATTTCAAAGAATTTCTGCAAATTCACCAAAGGTTCCAACAGATTTTGTAGCAGGCGCAGCGATCGCTCGGGCACGGGGCATAAAATCAAAGACTATGCACTTAAGGCCCCGTCCACACGGCCGAGCTTTGCTCGACGAACTTTGTTCGATGTGACGTCAGAAGCGGAGAAACTGCAGCAAAGTTCTGACTTTTCTTGCTGTTCCTCCGCTTCTGACGTCACATCGGACAAAGTTCGTCGACCAAAGCTCGACCGTGTGGACGGGGCCTAATTGGTGGATGGAGGACTCTGGATGGGTTGATCTTGCATAATCTGTCAAATATTTTTCGAGCTCATGGACCAGTTCAGATTTGTTGGTTTTCAGTACTGTGCCATATTTTGTTCAAATGAAAGATGCACTTGTTAGCCCATTTGATAAGAGTGTATCAATTGAATAATTACCATCTCTAGCTATTTCAATCATCCTCTGAACATCAGATGTTTCTTTTGCTTCACTACTACCTTTTTTGTATTATTTTCGTCCCTCAGTGATGTTTTCTGGTTTAAAATTTTTCTCTTCCATTGTCAAGTTCTTTCCTCTTGTATAACTAGGTCATGCTCTTCTGAAGACAAAGGGTCATGCCTGTTTAGAATGAAGTTGATAATTTTCATGGTGCACTGGTTATCTTTTTGGGTCACAACGTCCGAAAATGCATGATGTAGGTCATACTCATCATTTCCAATAACGCTAAAAATTCTACTCATCATTTTCAATAATCCTACAAATGCTTCTGTGAAGGATGTTCTAGAATGTGTATCATGCTTGAGTACATCATGAAGGGCCACGGCTACTTTCCCTCTGGTCGTTCCAATCATGCTTAAGCCTTGTCCTTTTGCTGGCTTGGTATAGCACACCTCTAAACCTTAGTCCTTGTCTGTTTAGATTCCTCTCTCCATGTTGAACTACAAAACCCCCCTCCATCAAAAAGAATTAAAGTCTAGGATGTTTTTCTTCAAGTTTCAAGCTATCTCCATTGTAAACGGAGCCCCATCTTGCATAATCTACCTTTCCATAGCAAAAGAATTAAGGCAGTGTTTTCTGAAAAGCAGATATATGAAGCTTCCAGATTCCATCCCTGTCGGCTCTTATGATATCTCTCAGCATTGGGACGAATTCATATATAAAAAAAGTGTTCCGATTACAAAAGACGTTTGAATTCTCTGTCCCTTTCCTCAGAAACATCATAAAGTCTGTCGGAAAACCTCAAGCTCCTTAAGGTGTGCAAAGAGTAACTGATATTTTTCATATTCTGTGTTGGCAAAAAACTCACAAAATTGTGTTCGGTACATAACTTCTGCAATTATAGCCATACCTCGAACTCCTCTTGAATAGTGATTGTCTTTTAGTACATTCTACAGTGCCACTGTCCTCCTGGTATTGTTCTATGATTATTTGTGTGGCATGAAAGGACTCTAAACCAAGTAAATTATTTTTAAATTGAGAGGGCAACAACAAGAAGCCAAATAGTAAATAGGTTTATAAATGACAAAATCTAGTGTAAAAATGTATTTTGAAGAACTTTGAACTCGTGTAATTTTTTCCCCTAGAAGCACTCGTTTGTGAGATACAGACATTTCCACCTAAAGCATAGGAAAAATTATTTTGGGATACTTTTTACCAACACTACAACAAATAATATAAGTAAATGAATTTATGAATGCAAAAGCTTGGTGCAAAAATGTATTTTACACAACTTTGAACTCACGTCATTTTTTCTGGAAGCCCTCAATTACGAGATAAGAGACAAAGTTTCGGACACAACCGATTTCTTTCCGGCGGCCATCTTGGAAAAAATCTCCCCATATCAGAATCGCATACCCGAGCTAAAAATCATTCCTCGACATCAAAGAAACATTTTGTGAAGAGAACTGCTGTATACTACACCTCCGTGCAACAGTCACCACCTACACGGCTTCTGGGCTATTCGATTTCTTTCTTATAAAACAGGGTGTCTATAAAGTCCCAATACCATTAAAAGCAATAAATAGTACTTGTAATGGTACTGGGACTTTATGGACACCCTGTACTATCCCCGAATTGTCTGTCTTCCAAACCCTCAAGTATCACAGCATTCCTTCAAAGGAAACAAGAGTCAGATTTCGAAAAGTGGAGTTTCGCCGTTGCTAAAATTGGCAAAATAATGGGACAGATCATGGAACTATAAACATGGAATGGACATGCGCGTATAAATGTACTATTTATACGCCTAGTCACTGCACGGCGCCTCACGAAAAGGTGAAGATGACGCTGAATGAAGCTATTAAAGCATAGTCTTGCAGACGTTTTTTTTTTACTCTGTCGTCCTTAGTTTTACACCGATTTTAATAAATATAGGCTCATTGGAAAGCTCTTGAAAATCCCTTTTAAAATAATATAATTAAACGTGTAGAAAATACGGCGCTGCCGTGTTTTTAAAGTAAAGATATCCAGATATGCATTTGACCTGGGTTCGCTTTTTTACTCTACTGTTCCAATTTTTGTAATATAAATTTTAATGAATTTATTCATCGGTTCAAAAGTTCTTGAAAAGCACTTTCCAACGAAGCACGTGTATATATATATATATATATATATTATATATATATATATATGACTGGTAAAAATGTTCTGTAATAACAGAATTCCATCTAATAAAAGGAGCCCATAAAAACACCAAAATGTAGAGAGAAAAGTACTATATTTCAGAGACTGCTGTCTCTCTCTTCAGGTATATGAATGAGAAAAGTTTACAGAAAAGGTGGTATTTATACCAAGAGATCCGTCCACAAGTAAGCCAATTTAGGTCACCCCTGCTGATAATCTTCCTTTAATCTTCTTAAGCATTGGTTGAATGAAAACTTCGTCGACGATATCTGAGATCCACCCGCCTTTTGAGATGTTCATTACCTGCTTCTCTTTTATTAAGGCCGATTCCATCATATGACTCTTGTACCGGCAGTTGCTGCTATAAATTACACGTGACAAATTCCAGTTTATTCTATGGTTATGTTCATTTATATGGTTGAAAATAGCCGAGTTCTGTTGTCCATACCTAACTGACCGTTTGTGTTGTATTAATCTCTGGGGAAGTGATTTACCTGTAAAGATCCGATGTAAGATTGGTCACAGTCCTGGCATGGGATCTCATAGACCCCAGAGTCTTTGGGAGATGTCTTTTGTTGGACGTTAATCAGGGATTTGGCTAAGGTATTTGGGTAGGTAAATGCAAAAGGGTTGGATTTCCCAAGGGTGTGGGTTATTCTCTTAATCGTCTCCAGGTGAGGAATTTTTATTTTATTGTTTGGTGTGTCTCTGGTCTTGTCTTTAGGGGGTCTGTAGAAAATTACGTTTGCTTTTTGAATTGCTTTCTCAATTATATGGTCAGGATACTTTAAAGACGAAAGTTGCTTGCGAATTAGTTCAAATTCTTTTTCCAGGAAATCTGGGGAACAAATTCGTAAGGCTCTTAAGAATAGGTTGCTAGCTACACCTATCTTGATAGTAATGTCGTGATAGCTAAAGTAGTGAATATATGAAAGTGAGAACGTTGGTTTTCTGTATATGGTAAATTTGTATTCTGTCGTGTCTCTGATTATTAAAACATCAAGAAAAGGAATTTTGTTGTCTGTTTCCCATTCAACTTTAAATTTGATGCTAGGCACTAATGCATTTAATTTTGAGAGGAATTCATTAAAATTAGTATGGGTAGTCCTTTAAGTCCTGTTTTAGCCAATCTGTACATGGAATACTTTGAAACTACAGTAATAAATGCAATAAAACCCAAAAACATGCTGTGGATGAGATACGTGGATGACATCCTAACATTTTGGGATAATAAGTGGGGTAATTTTAATGAATTCCTCTCAAAATTAAACGCATTAGTGCCCAGCATCAAATTTAAAGTTGAATGGGAAACAGACAACAAAATTCCTTTTCTTGATGTTTTAATAATCAGAGACACGACAGAATACAAATTTACCATATACAGAAAACCAACGTTCTTACTTTCATATATTCACTACTTTAGCTATCACGACATTACTATCAAGATAGGTGTAGCTAGCAACCTATTCTTAAGAGCCTTACGAATTTGTTCCCCAGATTTCCTGGAAAAAGAATTTGAACTAATTCGCAAGCAACTTTCGTCTTTAAAGTATCCTGACCATATAATTGAGAAAGCAATTCAAAAAGCAAACGTAATTTTCTACCGACCCCCTAAAGACAAGACCAGAGACACACCAAACAATAAAATAAAAATTCCTCACCAGGAGACGATTAAGAGAATAACCCACACCCTTGGGAAATCCATCCCTTTTGCATTTACCTACCCAAATACCTTAGCCAAATCCCTGATTAACGTCCAACAAAAGACATCTCCCAAAGACTCTGGGGTCTATGAGATCCCATGCCAGGACTGTGACCAATCTTACATCGGATTTACAGGTAAATCACTTCCCCAGAGATTAATACAACACAAACGGTCAGTTAGGTATGGACAACAGAACTCGGCTATTTTCAACCATATAAATGAACATAACCATAGAATAAACTGGAATTTGTCACGTGTAATTTATAGCAGCAACTGCCGGTACAAGAGTCAAATGATGGAATCGGCCTTAATAAAAGAGAAGCAGGTAATGAACATCTCAAAAGGCGGGTGGATCTCAGATATCGTCGACGAAGTTTTCATTCAACCAACGCTTAAGAAGATTAAAGGAAGATTATCAGCGGGGTGACCTAAATTGGCTTACTTGTGGACGGATCTCTTGGTATAAATACCACCTTTTCTGTAAACTTTTCTCATTCATATACCTGAAGAGAGAGACAGCAGTCTCTGAAATATAGTACTTTTCTCTCTACATTTTGGTGTTTTTATGGGCTCCTTTTATTAGATATATATAAATATATATATATATATATATATATATATATATATATATATATATATATATATTATATATATCTATACTAATAAAAGGAGCCCATAAAAACACCAAATGTAGAGAGAAAAGTACTATCACTTGAGCCTGTTGAACCCCTTATATTTAATATCCTTCTAAGAGTGCGTCCACATGGTCGAACAAAGTCCGACGGGCAAACATCGATACCAATTAACAATTGCCTGCCGGTCTTTGCCTTGTGAGCAGAGTATAAACAGTGATATATAACTTCATCTGGTACCACTGTTTGTTGCCAGATCTGCTTCCCTCGTTTCAACGCTTATGACGTCATCCTGCTTCGCCTACGATATGGTAACAATGTTTGTCCGTCGGACATTCTTCGACCGTGTGGACGCACCTTAAGTATCAAAGTCTTTATACTCTACTTTGCAATTTATGCACTGCCTATAGGTCTTATCACCTTGCTATCCAGTCTGCGTCACCTAGGGATTAACCCTATCACCATGACACAATGGACTTGAATTGTAATTATGTTGACTTATGCCTATTGCTTTTTCTTATATCAGCCATTATTATAAAAAGAAACACTTGTTGATATAAATAATTTATTTTCACAGGTCACTTATTGTCAGCCTTATTAACACTAATACTTTTAGGTCTATTTTAAATGTATTATATTGTAAACAGAAATTACTAGATTGAATGTGTACTACTAAATTTACTTTAACATAATGCAACAAATGGCATAGATGACAAGATAATGTCATGGAAAATTATAACAGATTACACTCCAATATGGCGAGGTGGGCATTTTATACAGGCTGGCTTACCACTAAATTACAGTATTTGTAGACAATTTTATGCTAGATGTACAAAAGCTGAGCTCGTAACACTGAATATTACTGTCCCTTGAAGAAAACAAGTTTATTGCATTTCTGGCGAGTACTTCTACCCAGCAATGCCTGCCTGTGGACCCTGCCTACGCGATAATAGCGTCAATCAAGGAAAATGCCCACGAATTCAATCAGGCGAACCACATCAAAGTATTCACCTCAAATCAAGATTTACAGTCAAGTGTAAAAATGCAATTGCCATGATGGCATGGCCCATGGGTGATTTTGTGTTGTTTGGCTATGTTTACCATTGCTGATACCATTGCATGCAAAAACTGAACTTACTTGTGAAAGAAGATGCCATGTTGTTTAGAGAATCTGTTTTTGTAGTTTGTACAGTTAATGGCGAAGCGCTGACTGACTTTGTGTGGTGTGTGTCGTTACTTTTCTGCTTCGCTGGCGCCATAACAAAGCTCCCGCTCTCTCCAGTCCACCCTTTGTAGTGGCGGCATGCTGCGCACGGCGATTTCGCGCATGTCCATTCATGTTTATGGTTCCGTGGGACAGATTTTTTCCACCCAATAGATGGCGCTACGAGATCCTTTTTGCTCTTGCCTTGGCAACAATTAAGAGAATTTTATGTATCTTGGTTTTAAAAAAAGACAGATACACACACACTATATATATATATATATATATATATATATATATATATATATATATATATTATATATATATATATACTATATATATATATATATATATATATATATATATATATATATATATATATATATATATATATATATATATATATATATATATATATTTAGATGGATAGACTGATAGATAAAAAAAAAGGCTGGAAAGCACACAATTGCTTGCAAAATAGGAATGAATGGTGCAATGTGTTTAACGGGACTCAGACGACTGCTGGTGAGCCCAACGAGTACTCTCAAGACGCGGCTAATATCGTGGAAATTATATCACTTAGGCGATTTATCCAAACATCACTGGTGAATTTATGAATAAGGGAGTGAATTGTATCCCATTTACCCCTGTAGGCTAACAGGGAAGACAGAATATAAAAGTAACAATATAACGGTGAAAGTGGATAAGCAAAGAATCTAACGGTTTCACCTGACAATCGCCTACAGCTAACGATGACTGACAGAATAGCCGACAGCAGATGAGTTCCAATTGACTCTGATATGGCTTGATTGCAACCAAGGCGTGTTCTGCTTTTTCGCAAGCAGGATGTAACCGAAATCGGAGTCGAAAAGACGCCTGGGTCTAGTAGTGTTTAGCGCGGTCCTGGAATATCGTCCAGGTTTTCCTTATATGTGTGTGTGTGTGTGTGTTAAAGACTTTCTTAGATTTTATTCAAATTGTCTCGTACAGGTTTGAATTTCACTTGTTAAATATACTGTTTAAATTTCTTACAACTGCAAGCAGCATGTAAACAACAATTATGTCCACTATGATGTGCTTGAATTAGAACCATTCTTCCTCTTTTTCGTGCTCGGAGTCCATTCGTTTATCTTTGGATGGCTTGGTTGTTTATTTATAAATCCACAGGTGATGTATATTCTTCATATAAGTTCATAACCTAAGAAACAAAGGTAAAAACCGTAAGGGAATAAAATGATTGGAAATAATTATGGCTTAAACTGGCATTTTACCACAAAGTAGAACCACATTCGCAGCTGATGTAAGTGTATCATTCATATCTTAACAAAGGAAAGAAAGTAAAAGAATAAAGCGAACAGAAAATAGGTTAAAATTACCTTTCACACATAACGTAGAACAACATCAGCTACGATGTTCCCGACTCCACCTAAACATCTAAACATCCACGTCATACTTAGGGCGGGGGGGGGGGGGGGGGTGGGGGGGGGGGGGGGGGGGGGGGGGGGAGGGGGGGCGGGGGGGGACACGTTCCCTCACTGGATAGTACTAGATTCATTCATTCGCTCGCTCTACTTTTGAACTCTGAGAGGTTCATCCTGTGCGCACTATTAAATGCTACTTCTGAGTACCGTGTGCCTCTCCCTTGGTTTGTATGGCTTGTAGCTTTGTTCTTTGTGTTGATAACATAAACATTTGCTGGTGTTATCTGCTTTGGTACATTTTGCGACGTCATTTGTCATTAATGTATATTAATGATAAAATCTAACAATACTCATAGTAGCGTGAGTCTTGAAATGGAGATTTATCTTGAATTATGTGTACAGACGGCCAACGAAGAATTGGCGTAGTTTCTTAATTCATTGTTCGTTATGGAAATATTGCCATATGCAGGTGCCAGATTATTTACTTAACAATAAATAACATTTCCTCTCAAAGGTGCTATACTTGAAATAAATTACATTAGCATAGAGTAGACTTATTCAACGTATTAAAGATAATTATTTTGCAAAGTAAGGGAAATATATACAGATGGGTCCACGATTTCTAATTTTATTCTCAACTCTAGCTTCGTGACAGCATACCGAAGCATTTTGAAGTTGACTTTGCTGCCGCTCGAGTCTTGACTCAACATATCGTACTGCACTGGGGTGTAATTTAGTATCATACAGCGATAAACAATACATCAAGGCGTTAACATTCTTTGAAAACGATGTTTAATTAAACTAATTTTGTCCTTTGATCAATAAAATAATTTGCATGACATATTTAGTGGGCCTAAATTGGACTTCTGATTTTCACACATGATTGGCCTAGGTCCATTTTCAGCAGTATACTCTCTCGGATACATAATATAAATGAATATTTAAATCGACAATATATATATATATATATATATATATATATATATATATATATATATATACAATGCTGCTTTATTTAATTATTCCCGTTATTCTTGTTTTTATTGCCATGTTCGCCTTTCTTCTTATCATTTTCATAATTGCTTAACATAATTAACTCAGACCTAGCTATTAAAAAATAAAAAATCAAACGAATATAATTTAGTCTTATTTTTTATCGAATTCCTTGCATATCATCCTGTTTCATTTGGTGTCCCCCCCCCCCCCCAAAAAAACCGGGGTTGGAAAGCTGTGGGAGTCAAATCTGACGAATACATTAAGAAAGACTTACTTTCATTAAAGCTTTCTTAGGTTGATCTTTCTGTAGCTATTCATTTCTACTGACTAGAAATTAATCAAAATTTAAGCTTCACATGTATGGCTAGACCTATTACCATAAGCATAGTTATAAGTAGCTGAAACGATAAGAAATATGAAAGGTGACCTTCTCGTTTAAGTCTAGTTCATGTTTTTATTTTTTTTTTTTTTTCAAGACTGCTTTAATCAAGGGTTGCTCTTTGACGGCTACAGGGTGTAACACGAGTGTATGCACATATTTTGGGGAATGAAAGATAATGTTTCTTTGAACAGAAAATATTTTATAAACATGCATTTTAAGGCGCCCGTTGTCGGTGCGGGGAATTTTAAAATAACCGTTATCATTACTGATGCTTTCAAGCGATGGAGTTCGTGGTGAGAAGTCGGCTTGAGTCGCCTGAGATGTAGAAGAGAGCGGATGTGGCGTATAGGAGTGATGGAAGGATTAGGCCGATGTTAATAAAGTATCTCCCAATAAAATGTATTCTTTAGGTTTTGAAGAAAAAAAAATGCATGCATCATTAAAACTGTTTCCTTCCCTATCCGTGGTATTCACTGGCCACCGATAAAAAACAAAACAAAATGAGTAAGCCTAACTGAATCTCTCATCCATCAAAGATACGTTTGCTTATTCATTAGACTTATTCATTAGACACCTATCAAAGATTTCAAGTGTAGATTTAAAAATCTCTTCCTCTCCATCGAAAGTATTCATCAGACACCAGTCATAAGTGTAGAGCTAGTCATGATTCCTGGTTCAGCAATGTCGTGACGATGCACTAGAATTCAAAATTCACGAATGTTGTTCAGCAACGTTTACCCTACTGTATTAACTTGCTCTCTTGTCGTGCTTCGAGGTGTTCCACCTCTAGGCCCATGTTCTAAATTTTGCCGTTCTTTAAACAATTTGATTCATCTTTGTATGATTCTCTCCGGTTTATTAAGCTTTCTTGATATCTCTCCAACAGGAACTTGCACCGAATGCAGTGCAATAATTGTCTCTCGCTCATCGAGGGATGTTTCTTAGACCGATAAATGACACATTGACATTAGATTCCCGTGCACATAACATCAAAAGCAATAGAGTTAGGTCGCCTGGTTCACACTGTTAGGATATCGTTATTTTTTCTTTTTGTTTTTAAATTTGATAGCATTTTGTGAGATTCCAATGTTTTCTGTAAAATTAACAAATGGAATAGTTCAACTACCTTCAACTTAATATTGAAATGATAATTTAAGGAATATGTTTATGCGATACTACTAGTGATAGGTGTCTCCTATCAATTTGGTAATGTATATTTATGGTTGTGATATAACGTTTTTAATCACTTCGTTTCGTTCACGTCAATTTTGCTATATGGAAAATAGTTTTACACAATAACATAACATAATGTTCTAAAGATATCAGTGACTGTTTTTAACGTCATTACATATGATTTCTTTCATCTTTGAAAAGAAAAATCGATAAATAAGGCATGAATCGTGCGTCAGGCAAGTGAACGAAAAATTATGAAACTCTGCCACGAGTTTTTTTGGCCGACAGTACATATACATAACTGCAGATCTGTTCCTACAAAATTAACATGATTAATCTGTGCAAATGTTTCCGTAGGTCAAGCTTCCAGTGAATAGATTGCCCATAGACAGAAAAGTGAATGAATTTCATTCAATAGGAAAGAAACAATACTAAAATACAAGTTATAGTAGATTCACATCAACCGTGCATTTGATGTCTAGGCCAGTCCCTTACGACGCTCCTGATTGGCTGTTGATAAGTCAATCACAGGGCTGGAAACTCAGTCTCTCTCGAGAGTTCATATGGGTAAGATCTATGTTCCACTTTTCCTGAGGTATACGTCTTTCAGGAAAGGTGGAACATGCATCCTGCCTATTTGAACTCTCTCGAGAGACTAAGAGTTTCCAGCCCTGTGATTGGCTCATCAACAGCCAATCAGGAGCGTGGTAAGGGATTGACCTAGACACCAAATGCACGGTTGATGTGAATCTACTATAGTAGATAGTATTTTAGTATTGTTTCTCTCCCAACGAATTAAATTCGTCCACTTATTTTTACCTATGGGCATTCTACTCTATGTTCTTTAAACTGCCAGACTTTCATGCTTATGCAACGTAAATATTTTCACAGATTGATGATATTTATCAAATGATATTAGTGACAAATGACGTCACAAAACGTACCTAACCAGGTGACACCTGCGATAGTTCCTGTTGATTGAATATCCCACAAATTAAACTATTATTCTTTTTATGGCTCAGATTGTAATGTTAATTGTGCGTTGTTGTGAATGTCGGACCTTTCTTCCTACCTACTGCCAGGCTTATGGATTTTTTTTTCTTCTTTCTTCTGTGTTTTTCTGCTGTTAAAAAATCTATTTCGTTCGTTCTATTCTGTTGGTTTGTCGGACCTGGGACATATATAAGAGAGCAAGGTTGCTCATTCCTGTAACTTATATAATATATATATATATATAATATATATATATATATATATATACATACATAATATAAATATATATACGCATCTATATATATACATTTATATATATATACATATATATATATATATATATATATATATATATGCATCTATATATATACATACATATATATAAATATATATACGCATCTATATATATACATATATATATATATATATATATATATATATATGCATCTATATATATACATTTATATACATTTATATATATACATACATATATATATATATATATATATATATATATATATATATATATATATATATATATGTGTGTGTGTGTGTGTGTGTGTGTGTGTGTATGAATTTCTGTCATATATAACAAACCCACTTCCCACTTTCGTATGGTAGGTTCTGACAAACTGAGTGCTGCAGTGCTTGGTTCAAGTTTCCTACGTCCGTAGATTGCTCCCAGCTTACGGGCCACTAGTCCAGCCAGCTGTGGGTGCAATGGTACTAACGTTTGCTGGAGTCAAGAAAAATGGCGTAGGGGTAACAGCCTCACCCCTAAAGACTTGCAAGAAAAAAATATACTTATGTTTAATAAAAATGTTCATGGTAAGTTTGCTGGGTGGTAATAATAATAATAATAATAACAAAAACAACAACAATAATAATAACATTCAAGGAGATATGTTCTAAAACTGACGAGTAACAGAAATTAAAACCCTTTTTTGAAATGAAACCATATATTTATTTTTAAATGCAAGTCTGAGAAGGTGAGTAAAACCAAATGAAAAATAATGAACAAGATATATTCTCGTCTAACTTTCGAGGGGATGGGGGCTGCCTGGACTAGACTGAGGCAGTTGGTTTTCGTCCCACCAGCCATTGCATGAAAAAAAAAAAAAAAAAAAAAAAAAAAAAAAAAAAAAATCAAACAGCCAAACTAATCTGATCGTATGCCAGCGCGGACGTGACCTATACTACAGGTGTTGTGTTAACTTGATTATTAATCACAGTCCAGGTAAACTCTTCCGGGAATAGAATGATCCCTCAGAGAACTACTCATAATTGATCAGGATGGATATGAGGAAATCCTGTTGGCAGAAAGAACAAAATGAAATGTAGTAATATTATTATTCATGAATTTCACAGGGATAGCCATGGATTTTTTTTTAGGATGGAGACAATCTGATCAACATACTTTCTAAAAAGACACTCATGCAGGAGATGAAGATTCAAAGACCAAAGAGACCAGGGCTTTGTGTCCAAGGGATGCTGACGGGATGACTGTTAAAAATCTTTCAAAATATCTTTATTTATTATTTTTATTTCATATCACCGCAGGCCTGGAGTAAAATGAAATATAGTAACAGCTAATTAAATTTAATCGATTTATAAGTGGTAAGTATAAAAAATAAATGAACAGTAGTTGAATACTTTATAAATTTGCACTGAAGTTTAGTGGTTACTGCCTCGTTGTTTTATTCTTAAGTCTCCCTCTAATTATAAAAATCCAGGATGTTCCGTTTTCTTTGAAAGAGATACCGCTAATATTCAAGGTTTTTGTTTATTACCAGAGGGGGCATTTTAATCCCCAACTACTCTATTATACGGGAGGGGCCGGTTGAAACGATCTTAATATTGGGCAGTTAAAGAGCTGAAGATCACTAGTTAAGCTTGAATTACAAATATTTTCCATAGGTTACGTAATAACCAAAGACAATTAATTTCTAATTAATAAAATAAATTAAATTTTAAGTTTCAAAAGCGGTGCTCCACTGGCGCTTTTTGGCAGTTTTTTTTTTTACCTCTTGGCATTAGGTGGGCATTTCCTATATTTCTTTATCTTGCCCAGGTGAACGATTTTAGAAGCTTTATTTGCATAAAACAAAAAATTCTGGATCATGTCAAGATTAGCGAACTTCTATTTTTCAAG
>NC_087219.1:19818004-19845504 GCF_015104395.2 Macrobrachium nipponense
ATTTCTTGATTTTGTGTCGCCTTCTGTTTTGTCGCGTGCTCTCTTTTCTCTCGTTTTTGGCTAATGCTTTCGAACGCAGTGTATACTTGAGGATAAATTGCCAATAATAGTATAAGTAGAATACATGAATGAAAATAAAAACCACGGAATTGTGATTTTAAGTTATGTCCAATTTTTAAGTCATGAACGAAAAAAATTTAAAGAATGAGTTTTGAACCAAAATCGCTTTTTGGGTTTTAGTGTTAGAATTTATATCAATATTACAACGGTAACACTAGGCACGATTCCAAGATCCCTGAAAAGGAATCTGGAGAAACTAGAGGCTGAAGTAGCTCCAGGACTCGTGCAGAAGAGTGTGCTCCTGGAAACAGCGCACATAAGAAAAGTGATGGACTCCTAAGGAGACAGGATGCAACCCGGAACCTCACACTATGAATACACCCAGTCGAGTTAGGGGACTGATAAAAAAGTTATTACTATTATTATTATTATTATCCAAAAAAGAAACATTCCTGCATAATAGATCCGTTCAAAAGTGATAAAACTAACCCATTAAACTTTGAGTGTTGGCCCCTCTGACGTAAAATAAAATATAAGATAAATCATAAATTTAAAAATAAGTCAAAAAGTCTTTGGGGAAAACATAATAATGAAAACAGTACGTAGAATATTCCAAGTTAATGACGACGCTTTCACTAAAAAACAAAACTAATTATCAGAACTTTATTTTCTACTTTACCTAAACATTACTGCATATTAAGGTGGACTTCTTGACTCTTTGATTTCATACAAAATGGACCAAGAATAAAGGAAAGTAGATAAGGAAAAACGAATAAACCAACAAATAGAGACAAATAAAGATCAATCAACAAGCGGTTAAGTGACGTCAATATCTGGTGAAAGTAAACCAGTGAATATATATATATATATATATATATATATATATATATATATATATATATATATTATACTGGTAAAAAAGTTCTGTAATAACAGAATTCCATCTAATAAAAGGAGCCCATAAAAACACCAAAATATAGAGAAAAAAGTACTATATTTCAGAGACTGCTGTCTCCCTCTTCAGGTAGATGAATGAGAAAAGTTCACAGAAAAGGTGGTATTTATACCAAGAGGTCCATCCACAAACAAGCCAATTTATGTCACTATTAAGATCTCGACTCTCGAGATCGACAGGTTCTTAAAAATAATAAGCAATTGGGCTGTAATGACTGATGACAGGTGACAAACAAAGGAGGGAGGAGCATAACAAAATCAAAAAATTACCTTAAAATTAATTTATTTACAAGAGTTAAATACATTATGTACAGCGAGTCAAGGTTCTGGGTGGCAAAAACGCAAAAAAAATTACAAACTAACAATAATATGTAAAATCAGTCTAAGAAACAAAATCCACCCTTCAATAACAGAGCCATGAAAATCACAATCTAAACAATAAAAAGAATAATCACAAAATAGGCTGTATAAGGGCAATAATCTTTAAATATAATAAATAGAAATAGGCAGCGTAATACACAACTAAAATTGACACTGAAGCAGCATAATGATACTAAGAGTAAAAACGGAACACTTCTCAAACAATGAGGACAACAGTCCAATGCCGGACGATCAAGATAGAGCCGATACGACAACCACCTCGTCCTTGGAGACAATATGGACATCCTCCTCGAATGCTGGACGATCAAGACAGAGTTGACACAACAACCATCTCGTCCTCAGATACAGTATGGAGGTCCTCCTCGACCACTGGATGTTCACGACAGGGTTGATACAACTACCAACTCGTCCTCAGATACTCTCCGCTGCTCTGCTGCCAAGACTGCCTCTCTGAACCTGACTGGTTGTTCTGCCCTCCAGAACCTGACTGGTTGTTCTGCCCTCCAGAACCTGACTGGTTGTTCTGCCCTCCAGAACCTGACTGACCAAGTTTGACGCCATCCACCAGACGTCAACTCGCCAGCAATTAAAAAACAAAAACAAAGGAGGCAACAATCCACCAACCAGGAACAATCGGCAACGATTGTAACGATTGTTCCTAACAGGTACCCCCGGTGATAATCTTCCTTTAATCTTCTTAAGTGTTGGTTGAATGAAGACGTTGTCGATCGTATCTGAAATCCATGCTCCTTTGAGATCATTACCTGCCTCTCTTTTATTAAGGCCGATTCCATCATTTGACTTTTGTATATATATATATATATATATATATAAATATATATATATATATATTATATTATATATATGTATATATATATATATATACATATTGTTATGAACCGACGATGGTTCATCAGGTTCTTTAAACTTTAAAGCAACGGGACTGTAAAAACTGGCAGTGAATGAGACCAACAGTGGAGGAAGGAACTCGACCAAAAAAAAATAAAGGTACCTTAAACTAATTTATTATTTATATAGTATACATTATTCTACAAATGAGTCAGTAGCTAAACCTATTAATCACTTTAAAATGAAAATAAAAGAAGCCAATACATAAATGTCAAAAACTGACATTACAACTAAATGAACGAATCATTAATACCTGAGCAGCACAGTAAATCAATGTCACAAAACACAGGGGAATCATTACAATAAAGGATCAGATAATCACATAACAAATAGTCAATTAAACCTCACAAATTTACCCAAATGACTGAACAAAAAACTTAAGTGTAGTAAACATTAAAAATACTTATTAGTGATTATACAACCAAAATGATACACTCTGAATTACACACTTCCATATAACTAGAACTTTTTTGTCTCAAAAATACTCTGTCTTAATAACAAGAAATAAATACCAGAACCACAATAAGGTTACACAGAGGTGGGCTCACAAAAATTATCACACAGACGAACTTATCGTCGTAACAGCCTTATGCTGCCATCTGAAACGAAGCCACTCCAACAGATGAGTTCGAACTTCTAACATAGCTAACAGATTAACTCTGTCGTAGAGACACCCACACGCAGCCATCAGGAACGAAGTCACTCCAACGATGAGTTGAACTTCCAATGCAGCCAACAGACGAGCTTGTCGTAAGAGACACCGACACGCTGCCATCAGGAAACGAAGCCACTCCAACATATGAGTCGAACTTCCAACGCAGCCAACAGACTAACTTTGGTTGTAGAGAGCACACACGCTGCTATTCAGGAACGATGAGTCGAACTTCCAATGCAGCCAACAGACGAACTTTGTCGTCATGACAGCACTGCTGCCAACGGAGATGATGCTACACCCCACAGACAAGGAGATCCCCAACCCTCTTGTCGAGACCAACAGGTAAGCAATACCTGCAGCTGCTCCATACTGACCCTCGAAGTTTGTGCTACTGACTGACTAAAATCAGGCATCGTACGGCAGACGTCAACTCACTTTACCCCAAAGAGAAAGAAGAACAGGTTAATGGTTAACAGGTAAAAACAATAAGGAACAAGCGGATTACGATTGTTCTAACAAATTAACCTGACACATATATATATATATATATATATATATATATATATATATTACATATATGGATAATTATCACATCA
Source organism: Macrobrachium nipponense (assembly GCF_015104395.2). Classification (NCBI taxonomy): domain Eukaryota; kingdom Metazoa; phylum Arthropoda; class Malacostraca; order Decapoda; family Palaemonidae; genus Macrobrachium; species Macrobrachium nipponense. Next base: position 19,821,560 of record NC_087219.1, read on the forward strand.
CCGTGATTCATATAAATTATTCGAGCTACAAATGTCCTTTAATATCTAAATCGCTCTACCTCGGAATTGATATAATTTTCCACATATGAAATATATCAATTCCGAGGTAGAGCGAATTAGATATTAAAGGACATTTGTAGCTCGAATAATATATATATATATATATATATATATATATGTATATATATATATATATATATATATATATATATATATATATATATATATATATATATATATATATATATATATATTCTTTCAGTACTCTTGCACTTACATAATCTCTCCACGAAATCGGCCACCTCTCAGTGCCAACTATAATCCAATCGGTAAATCTGGTGTGTGTGTGGTAGGGGGGGGAGGGGGGGGGTTGTGGGGGATCGTAATTACACAGCTCTTCGGAGGAATTGCAACTCGGATATCTGGCATATTCATGGAATTCTTTTTCATCCCGGCGCCGGTAGACGGCGTTCCAAATTCCAGGGATTACCGGAGAGACTGAAAGCTTCCTCTCAGTTTGCATAATTTTTCTGTTCTAGTTTTAATTGTGTTTGGTAGGTGTTTGTTGGGCGTCTGGAGAGAGGGTATAAAACTGCGTTGGTCCTGCGAGTGTCTGACGTTCTTGTTTTGCATTCTAGTTCAGGCGCTTGATTCAAATAGCTTTGATAAGTCTGGGGATAAAGAGACGGGTTTGAAATTGGCAACACTGGCTATGGTGGTAGAGAGAGTAGAGTTCAGACGCGCCTCATTTTTTTCAAATTGTTTTGCGCTGTATCTCGGCCAAGCGGATTTCATATATCATATGGGACTCTTCTTTATCACTAAATATCCATTTCCGTGTGGAAAAATCAGAGGTGCTTCATTATTGTTAAAAAATTGTTGACATATTTTTTTTTCTACGTTCTGCTCTTTGGAAGGTCTATAATATAAACCAGTTTGAGCTTAACAGAGGCTGTTTTATCTGTGGTTCTGTACGTGAGTACTTTTGTTATTGTTTTTAGAGAACAGCAGTGCACTTAGAATATTGCAGAATATAGAATTTAACCCAAAGGCCAGACACTGAGACTATGAGATCATTCAGCGCTGAAATGGAAACTGACAGTAAATAGGTTTGAAAGGTGTAACAGGAGTATAAGCTCACGGTTGCACTCTGACATAATTGTTAGGAGAGGGGGGAAAGTAAGATGGAAGAAAGAGAATATGAACGGAAGTACAGTAGAATGAATAAAAGGGGTTGCAGCTAGGGGGCCGAAGGGACGCTGCAAAGAACGTTAACTAATGCCTGCAGTGCACCGCATGAGGTGCACTAACGGCACTACACCCCTACGGGGCACTGTACATAGAGCCACATTTCTTGGAGAAAATGATACATTTCTTTTCGATACAAATGTTAACTGGACTCTGAGACTCATTTGATGTCTAGGCCAGTCTCTTACGACGCTCCTGATTGGCTGTTGATAAGCCAATCACAGGACTGGAAACTCCCATTCTTTCGAGAGAGCTCACATGGGTAGGATCTATGTTCCACCACTCCTGAGGGATACGTCTTTCAAAAGTATCCCTCAGGAGAAGTGGAGCATACATCTTGCCTATGTGAACTCTCTCGAGAGAGACTGAGTGTGTCCAGCCCTGTGATTGGCTTGTCAACAGCCAATCAGGAGCGTCGTAAGGGACTGGCCTAGACATCAAATGCACGGTTGATGTGAATCTACTACAGCGCAGACTCCAGGAAAGCAACAGAAAGGAAGAGAAATTAGAGAAGAAGAACGGGGAGCCTTAATCACGAAGAAAGGTACGAAATACAAACCATCCCGTCTCCAGAAGCAAGGAAGCCCCGCCCCCTCAAACGTAACATGTTCACTGGGTGGCCGACTACCTATACCTACAACAATCAAATTATTGCCCATCCCACTAAATCAATTTCCCCTCAAAGTTCTGTAGGTGATTTGAATATAACTAAAACACTACCTCTTGAAATTGGCAGAATTTGTTAAACTATGTGTTGTAGCCAAAAAATAAATAAATAAATGAATAAGAAAAAAATCTTAACTAAAATAGGACATAAAAAGTGTCTTACCAAATAACATTTTCATTATGTAACAATTATAGATAAATTATGCATATAAGCCGAAATGAGTACATAGTATACACGTATGATATTTTATATGCGATGAGTAAGTAAATTTTTTTTTTTTTTTTTTTTAATCTAGTTCTACCCACCTAACAATTCTTAGGTGTAGACCTGAAGGAAGGCTACAAGAACCAAGAGAACAGAAGCTGGAAGCGAATACCGAAGATTAGCTGTAGACGTAGCAAGAGTCACTGAACTGCGGGCTAATCCTTTTGTGCGTTTTCTGACGTCTAATCTCTGCTGGCCTAAATACTTCGCCACTATTAATGGACACGTCTTTCTAGTTAACGAGCGGTTTCCTAGCGCTAGATGTATCTCGGGTTTTTAAATAAGGAATCTTCACCTACTCACCTACATCTCTGGTGAATGTTTTATGTTTTACGATGGTACAGTAGTAGGTTGTTCATATTTAGAATTTACTTTATCACTGAATTACTCTAATTAGAAGAAATAAATCTTTATTTATAAATTATTCTCTTTAGAAGCAAAAAGATGTTTTATTAATGAATTACTCTCTTTAGAAAAAAAAATGCTTTATTAATGAATTACTCTCTTTAAAGGCAAAAAATACTTTATTAATCAATTACTTGCATTAGAAGAAAAAAATACTTTATTAATAAATTACTCTCTTTGGAAGCAAAAAAATCATTATTAACAAATTACTCTCATTAGAAGCAAAAAATACTTTATTAATAAATCATTCTCTTTAGAAGTAAAAAAAATCTTTATTAATAACTTACTCTCTTTGGAAGCAAAAAAATACTTTATTGATAAAATATTCTCTTTAGAAGCAAAAAACTATTTTTTTTATTAATAAATCACTCTCATTAGAGGCAAACAAACACTGTATTAATAAATTACTCTCTTTAGAAGCAAAAAACTTTAGAATTAATTTCTTTAGAAACAAAAAAATACTTTATTAATATATTATTCTCTTTAGAGGCAAAAATACTTTATTAATAAATTACTCGCATTAGAAGCCAAAAAACTTTATTAATAAATTACTCTCTTTAGACGCAAAAAAAAGGCACTGAAACACAAAACCCTTTGTAATAATAACTGTTCAGTAAAGAATATATATGACGTATTCCTTGTAATGAGAAATGAATATAGAATTATTATCTATGAATTCTTGAGAATATTTGAGAAACGCTCTTTCCAGTGTAACCGCTACAAATCTTCTTACCTGTATACAGACTTCTCGGTGATTCCAAATAAATAAATAAATTAATAAATAAATAAAAAGGGGAAATAGACACAATCCTGTGTAAGCCCACAGGCCTGGGTTCGAATCCCGGACGTGTGTCGACAGAAGTTAGAACATTCACTTAAAACCACTAGTTAGGCCTAGGTAATAAACTACGCACCAGGTAGTATGTATAGATCCATCGGATGTACAATGCTTGTAGCAGGCAATACCGTTTCACTTACACTGAACAGACTCTTTTTGACAATGTTTTTTACATATCTTTATCAGCTTGTTGTCTAGTAATATTTTGGGTTTTTTTTAAATATTTTTCACCGTTTTTATCGTAAGCTGTATATTTCTTGAAAATGTGATTATGTCCTTAACTATATGCTAATTTGTACAACATGTACGAGATGACACGCATTTGATATATAGGACCTCCGCTATATATATATATATATATATATATATATATATATATATATATAATATATATATATATCTATATATATATATATATATATATATATATATATATATATATATATATATATAAAACTTTTCCATTTTGTCTGTATCTTTTCTTTCTCTCGTTCAAGTTGGTGTTTTTTTCACTTTTCATTTAGTAATAATAATAATAAATTAAATAATAAAATAATAATAATAATAATCAATAATAATAAATAATAATAAAATAATAATAATAATAATAATAATAATAATAAAATACCTTAAATCTAAATAAGGACTTTAATTAAATGATGACAGTAAATAAAATGTATCAAAATCAAAAACCCACAAGAAAAAATGCATCTCAAAATGAAATAGGAAATTATTTGTTCAAACAATAAAAAAAAAATAACAAGCAAGTAATACCAAGTAGAAATAAAAAAAAAAACAGAAAATAGTACCAAGTAACAATAAAAAAAACTGAATAAAATGGGAAATGTATTAAAAACCCGCAAGAAAAACTTATATCTCAAAAGAAAAAATATATATTTGTTCAGATAAAAAACAAAAGAAAAAACAAAACCCATGCAAGTAGCACCAATAAGTAGAAACAATAAAGTAAAAAGTAGAAAGTAGTACCAAGTAGAATAAGAAGAAGAAGAAAAAAAAGAAATAGTTCCAAATAACATAAAAAACTCTGAATAAAAGGAAAACTAGTATTAAAAATCCACAAGGAAAAATTACATCTCAAAAATTAAAAAAAGGAACTATTTGTTAAAAAAAAAAGGCAAGTAATACTAAGCAGGAAAAAGAAAAAAAAACAGAAAGTGGTACCAATAAAAAAAAAATAAAAAAAACTCCGAGAAATGTCGGTCCTGATTTCGGCAGTTGTGGTCAAATCATTGTTTTGCCAAGAGGGATTTAGCTGCCTTTCGCAAATAGGACTAGAGATCTTTTTTATTTCGTCAACAACCCGGTGACTCGATCTTCTTTGTTTTATTTCTCCTGCCGGTCGTTTGTATAGATTTCAGTTGGTGGAGTAAACAGCCTCCTTCCCCTCTTTGTCTTTGTCTCTCTCTCTCTCTCTCTCACTCACTCTCTCTTTCGCTTGGCTTGTGCCTTCTTTCTGCAGTTCCAAGAAAAGAACCAAACTATATATATATATATATATATATATATATATATATATATATATATATATATATATGTGTGTGTGTGTGTGTGTGTGCATCTGTATCCAGGCTGCAGACAGAGGTGAGTAACACAGCGTAGGCCCGGCTGCATTAACACCTGCTGATGAACCATGGAAGTTTTCTGCACGGATGATTCATCCACTTTTCAAAGAGAGAGAGAGAGAGAGAGAGAGAGAGAGAGAGAGAGAGAGAGAGAAATATGATTCGCCTAATACCTCTTGTAGTAAACTCCTTTGGCGATAGATGGCGCCGGATGTAGCTCGGGAAGATTAAATTGGACTTGACGAAATTGAGCCAGGGAAGACTGATGGATCTCCTGCGGTATCCTGCCGGTATTTTCATGTAGGGCTTTGACCTGGCCGCCTCCCTGATGCATAAGGAATTAAATGTCTATTTTGGGGGCGACTATTTCTTTCTCAGTTTGGTCATTTTTGTGGCCGCTCTTCCAAGTAGGACTGTTGTTCTTGAAACGGAACCGAGGGACGATGAAGTCTGCACTTATTTTGTCTTAAATTGTTTGTCGTTATTCACGTATTTTCATCCACATATCCATCTATTTCTCTTTTTCTCTCTCTCTTTCATTATTCTGTATTACTTCTCTGTTGAAGATTGGATCGTAGCTTAATGAACAAAAATTTTATGCTTCTTCTAGATGAATATACACTCATGAAAAATAATGATAATGATAATAATGAGGAAAAATGAAGAGATACGCAGAAGTATTTAAGTGAATATACACTCATGAGTAATAATAATAATAATAATAATAATAATAATAATAATAAAAATAATGAGGATAAATGAAGAGATACGCAGAAGTATTTAAGTGAATATACACTCAGAGTGAATAATAATAATAATAATAATAATAATGATAATAATAATAATAATAATAATAATAATAATAATAATAATATAATAATAATAATAATAATAATAATAATGAGGATAAATGAAGAGATACGCAGAAGTATTTAAGTGAATATACACTCATGAGTAATAATAATAATAATAATAATAATAATAATAATAATAATAATAATAATAATAATAATAATAATGAGGAAAAATTTAGAGATACGCAGAAGTATTTAAGTGAATATACACTCATGAATAATAATAATAATAATAATAATAATAATAATAATAATAATAATGATAATAATGAGGATAAATGACGAGAGACGCAGGAGTATGTAAGTGGTTACCGTAGTAGGTTTTGAGAGTCTCTGATCATGTGGGAAGGATAGAGGAGGATAGGCTGGAAACAAATGGGTATAATTCAGAAATGCCAGGAGCAAGGATGAGAGGGAGACTTGGGGAAGCTCTAGCGACATAGCGTGAAGGAGTTACTATAAAGGAAGGACGTTAGCATCTATGCAGGAAGCACGAGAGTGCACACAAGACAGAGGTGAGTGGCGGATTGTAGGGACATTTTCTGGAGAGATCTTCTTCTGTACTAATAATGCTAATAATGGTTGCAGATCCACAATAATATAGCATGTGAGTATATAGTCTTTAATGGATATTGAAAGCTTTCGAACCTTGTATACTAGGTTCATCTTCAGTCAATCTTTATTGGATATTAAAAGCTTTCGAACCTTGTACTAGGTTCATCTTCAGTAAATCTTTTATGGATATTAAAAGCTTTCGAACCTTGTACTAGGTTCATCTTCAGTCAATCTTTATTGGATATTAAAAGCTTTCGAACCTTGTACTAGGTTCATCTTTAGTCTATCTTTATTGGATATTAAAAGCTTTCGAACCTTGTACTAGGTTCATCTTCAGTCAATCTTTAATGGATATTAAAAGCTTTCGAACCTTGTACTAGGTTCATCTTCAGTCAATCTTTATTGGATATTAAAAGCTTTCGAACCTTGTACTAGGTTCATCTTCAGTCACTTGACTGAAGATGAACCTAGTACAAGGTTCGAAAGCTTTTAATATCCGTTAAAGACCATATACTCACATGCTATATTATTGTAGACCTGCAACCATTGACATCATTTTCGACACGGAAAATTGTGCCCAATAATACCAATGATAATAATAACAAGAATAATTATTATTATATGAAATTATTCCTCAAAATCAGTCGGGTTGTTTACCCTGACTGTTAAGCAGTCCCCAGTCTGAACCAACAAGGTTCAGCCGTTCGCCTGAAAACCAGATTCCTGTCACGTAACAGACCCTCTGTCGGCATTGAATTTGAGGGGAACAGGTGACCTTATTTACCCATCATTTTGCAAGACGTTCAAACAAGGTGAGGTGGCTGGGGGCATCTCAGTTTTTTTTTTTTTTTTTTTTTTTGTAATGGGGCCCCCTGCTATGGTTTTATAATTCGCTGGTAGTAAATATTTGGATATCTCGAGGGAGAGGGGAAATGCCTACCAGTGAGGATCAGCGAGAGAGAGAGAGAGAGAGAGAGAGAGAGAGAGAGAGAGAGAGAGAGAGAGAGAGAGAGAGAGTGTGTGTGCTGAAAAGCAGTCAAAGCAATCATCAGGGAAATGTTGTTTTAGATTAAGCCAAATGAGTTGAAGGAGATTGACTTTGCACGAATTATAAATACATTGCTTGGCTCAACATTTCTTAAACATTCCAGGTATGCTACAAGTTAAATTTGTTTTCGAAAACACCTCTCTGTTGTGTGCCCAGTTTGTGGGTGATCAAACACCCATTCTGGGTGAGGTTACTACATACAATGTAAATATTTTTCGGTAAAATAGCACGTAGCAAAAACATTGCTTGTGACTATGAGAGATAGAGTCTGGAGGGACCTGGCAAACTCTGTTACAGCTTAGCTCAGAGACGCCCAACTGACAAACATTCAGAAGCACCAGAATGCTAAAATGATGTACATTCTTAATCTGCTTCGTCTTATTTAGCTACAAGGGCCCACGAGGTTGCTAATGATGTTTTTTATCCAACTGATAAAAAGATATAGAGTATCGTAGCACGACATATTCCAATATATGCTCGATTCCCTGATCTCTTGCACGAGATTTTGCGTGAGTGTATGTTATGTGTTTCTGTGGGTGTGTTTGGGTGTGGGTGGTGTTAGAGAGAGAGAGAGAGAGAGAGAGAGAGAGAGAGAGAGAGAGAGAGAGAGCACGACATGACGGCAAATAACCATAAACGTACGCTTAAAAACATAAGTGGAATCCGTATCATCCACATTTAGAAGAAGAAGATGAAGAGGAGGAGGAAGAGGAGGAGGTGTAAGAGGAGGAGGAGAAGGAGGAGGGAGGAAGAGGAGGAGGAGGAGGAGGAGGAAAAAGTAGACATGGTTGCGCAATTTTATTAATATGGCACCTGAGTTCGAACCCCAGCGATGTCGACGGAATTCATGATGGAAGTATTTCCTTTTTTGATTCAAAAAAAATCTGCGAATTCAATCACGAACGGGAAATGAATGTTGATGTTCCATTTGCATTCAAGATGTCTACAGGAAATTGAAGGAGCTTCTTGATGCGAAATCATATTTTGCGAAGTTTATTAAGAATGATTTTGAGTGAGCGTTTAATATATTTGGGGGAAGTCAGAAGGTGTATATATTGCTTACTTGAAAAATGATTAGGAGATTTTGTTCTTTAGTGAAGGAATGATGGAATGGATTACTGTTAAATACAACAAGTTTACCAATAAATGATTGTTTGTAAATACATTTGAAACGACGTTAATAAGATGTATGAAATCTTGAAGGATCTTAAAAATGTATTGGAAAATATATTATGAAATAATGATTAAACCTTGCTATATGACGAATGTTTGAAAATGATTATAGACCTTTAATTAATGGAGTGGAATAGATTTGACTTTGGGTTGAAGTGAGTGAAATTTATTATAATAAGAACAATTGATATAACTCCCGTAGCCGTTAACCGAGAGAGAGGTCACGTGACCGGAGATATTGGATTTGTTCCTAAATATGTCTCATACTTATTCCCGATGTCATTTCCGAAGCTGTGGAAAGTAATTCACTTTTTATTGCTTGTTTATACTTACGCGTGCGCGTACACGCACCAACTTTTATATATATATATATATATATATATATATATATATATATATATATATAATATATATCCTATATACACATATATATATACACACAGACAAATTCCACGAAGGAAGGAGAAACGATGGAGTTCTGCAAGGTCTTTCGACTTCTCGTCCTTGACATGGCAGACTCCTGAGTGAAATTTGTCTTTATTTATATAGATATTCATCACGTTCCATATTTTCGTGATCCAGTTATAATACACACACACACATACACACACATATATATATGTATATATACATATATATAAAATTTTGATCTATCTTTATTTTCAATACATAGATACGTGTACATTTAGAGTACATATGTACTCTCTCTCTCTCTCTCTCTCTCTCTCTCTCTCTCTCTCTCTGTGTTTGTGTGTGTGTGTGTGTTTAGTGTTTGTAAACACTAAACACACTAAACAGGAAGGAATGTTTGCTATAAATATCGTTGTATGTCACTTGATATCTATCAGTTTCAAAGCTGAATTTGTGCAGATATCCAGCAATCTATTGATATTTACCTACTTATCTGTCTATCTGTCTATCAGCAGATCTAATATTATATATATAATATATATGTATATATATATTATATATATTATATAACCTGTCACCTGTAACCTGTAGCCTCAGTCAGCTACTGATTCAGTGGACAGACTCTACAGAGCTACACAGGAGACTACAGAGGGCCACATATAGCTGTCATGTAACGTAACTCGGTTGTAACGTCTGTATGGAAGGTCCAGTTGTAAAAAATAAATGAATAAATGGAAAAATAAAACAAACAAGTAAGAATTACTGAAGAATGTAAGTAAATGATAGATATTGAATATATATCAACAAACGGATACATATTATGTATGCCCTTTAACACTCTCACAGTAAGATGTCTTTCATGATATCACCATTAATTAAGGGTAATTGTGACTTACGGGGACTCGTCCATTTTTGTAGACAGCGAATTAAGATAAACATTAATGAAAACTTTTCAGAATTAAAATGCGGTATTTATATTCGTCTATAATTTGCTTTGAGACCAAATTAAACAGCACAGTTGCATCTTCCTTCTTCTTGGAGTGACTAGTGACTTTGTTTTCCCTTTCTTATTTGAGTTAGCTGGATCTTATAAAACTTAACATGAACAGGAATAAACGCAGAGAGAGAGAGAGAGAGAGAGAGAGAGAGAGAGAGAGAGAGAGACATCCAGTTACATAAAGCGGCCGTTGTTGTTGAAGTTTTATAAGCACGTGTCATTAATGAATCCTTCTCTCTCTCTCTCTCTCTCTCTCTCTCTCTCTCTCTCTCTCTCTCTCTACAACCCATATCATTCAAATGACCATCAGTGGCATAATTCCTTTCCAACGCCAATAACATCACAACGAATGCTTCACGAGTGATCTTAGTCCTCTCAGCCCTCGCGTGGGATCAAACCCGGGATCCTGAACTAGCTAGAAGAGTCAAGAACACAGGACCTCTCACTGATGAAGAAAGAGCCCCACTGCTTAAACCACGAGGAAAAAGTGTTAAAAATCTGACGATCTAGTGTCCCATTAGCCTACATTGTCGCCAGTCTTGGTGTGAAGGAGCGCTAAGCCTAATTCATAGATTTTATTAGAAAAACGGCGTCAATTTCCCTGGTATTTGTTTCTGTTTGTTTACTATTTCTTTGTCTTCTTCTTCTTCTTCTTCTGTCGACATTAATTTAAGAATTAGGAAACATAATGAGGATTTTATTAGCAGCTTCCAAAGGTTTCAGTTTCCCGCGGCATTTGTTTACAATTTCTTAGTTTAAGTCTTCCTCTTCTTCATCTTCTTCTTATTCTTGCTCATTCGACACTGATTTCAGACCCTAAATGAGATTCCTGGAAGTTTTAAGGCTTAGCCTTTTGTCGTTTAATTTGGAATGAGGTTAAGTTTAAACTGGTGTGTATGAGCCTGTGTATGTGTGTGTGGGTGTATTAGAAGATAGCTAAAGAACAGCTCATGATGGATGTGGAAGTACATATTCACTGAATAACCGATTTGTAATAAATTGCTTTTTATTGGACACTATCGTAGAATTCGGGACTTGTCGCCATGGAAACTGTCTTGCCTATTTTTATTTTACATCGTTCCATCCCTTTCGAAAATAAAACCCAGCTTTGTAGATTCACTGATTAAGTTTGATTAAAGCAAAAATTGGATAGACATAAATATTTTACATTTTAAGTCCTCTTTAGCGGAACACCACCTACAATGCGTCTTATGTGGTACACTGTATTTGCTACCAACAGTTCTTTACAATTCCCTTTGCCTCCAAGGTTCTATTGAGATTTTCTTCTCTTGACACTCAGCTGTCCAGCTCCCTTAACTTTCATTTTGCCATAGATGTTAACCTTAAAGGATTCGCACAGACAGCCCAAGACAGACGCTAGTTCAGGATCCCGGGTTTGATCCCACGCGAGGGCAGAGAGGACTAAGAACACTCGTGAAGAATTCGTTGTGATGTTATTGGCGTAAGAAGGGAATTACGCCACTGGTGGTCATTTGAATGATATGGGTTGTAGATGGAGAGAGAGAGAGAGAGAGAGAGAGAGAGAGAGAGAGAGAGAAGGAATCATTAATGACACGTGCTTATAAAAATTCAACAACAACGGCCGCTTTATGTATCTGGAGGTCTCTCTCTCTCTCTCTCTCTGCGTTTATTCCTGTTCATGTTAAGTTTTATAAGATCCAGCTAACTCAAATAAGAAAGGGAAAACAAAGTCACTAGTCACTCCAAGAAGAAGGAAGATGCAACTGTGCTGTTTAATTTGGTCTCAAAGCAAATTATAGACGAATATAAATACCGCATTTTAATTCTGAAAAGTTTTCATTAATGTTTATCTTAATTCGCTGTCTACAAAAATGGACGAGTCACCGTAAGTCACAATTACCCTTAATTAATGATGATATCATGAAAGACATCTTACTGTGAGAGTGTTAAAGGGCATACATAATATGTATCCGTTTGTTGATATATATTCAATATCTATCATTTACTTACATTCTTAAGTAATTCTTACTTGTTTGTTTTATTTTTTCATTTATTTATTTTTCTTTTTTACAACTGGACATTCCATACAGACGTTACAACCGAGTTACGTTACATGACAGCTAATGTGGCCCTCTGTAGTCTCCTGTGTAGCTCTGTAGAGTCTGTCCACTGAATCAGTAGCTGACTGAGGCTACAGGTTATAAGTGACAGGTTACAGGTTACAGGTTACAGACTAACTGTAGCTATCAGTCACGAACATTTTATGAATGAATTTCCCATTTTCTTAGAGACTGTAATAGTGACCACTAAGAGGTAATACCCTCACATCCCCGTGGAGGCTTGGTGTCATCTGAGCAACTCATGCGGTGCACTGTAGGCATAACTCAAGGGTCTTTGCAGCATCCCTTCGGCCCATAGCTGCAACCCCTTTCATTCATTTTACTATACCTCTCGCTGATGAAGAAAGCGCCTCACCGCTTCAACCAAGAGGAAAAAGTGTTAAAAATCTCACTATCTAGTGTCCCATTAACCTACATTGTCGCCAGTCTTGGTGTGAAGGAGCGCTAAGCCTAATTCATAGATTTTATTAGAAAAACGGCGTCAATTTCCCTGGTATTTGTTTCTGTTTGTTTACTGTTTCTTCTTCTTCTTCTTCTTCTTCTTCTTCGACTTCTGTCGACATTAATTTAAGAATTAGGAGACATAATGAGGATTTTATTAGCAGCTTCCAAAGGTTTCAGTTTCCCGCGGCATTTGTTTACAATTTCTTAGTTTAAGTCTTCCTCTTCTTCATCTTCTTGCTCATTCGACACTGATTTCAGACCCTAAATGAGATTCCTGGAAGTTTGAAGGCTTAACCTTTTGTCGTTTAATTTGGAATGAGGTTAAGTTTAAACTGGTGTGTATGAGCCTGTGTGTGTGTGTGGGTGTATTAGAAGATAGCTGAAGAACAGCTCATGATGGATGTGGAAGTATACGTATATTCACTGAATAACCGATTTGTAATAAATTACTTTTTATTGGATACTATTATAGAATTCGGGACTAGTCGCCATGGAAACTGTCTTGCCTATTATTATTTTACATCGTTACATCCCTTCCGAAAATGAAACCCAGCTTTGCAGATTCATTGATTAAGTTCGATTAAAGCAAAAATTGGCTAGACATAAATATTTTACATTTTATGTCCTCTTTAGCGGAACACCACCTACAATGCGTCTTATGTGGCACACTGCAGATACTACTATCAGTTCTTTACAATTCCCTTTGCCTCCCAAGTTCTATTGAGTTTTCTGCTCTTGCCACTCAGCTGTCCAGCTCCCTTAACTTTCCCTTTGCCATAGCTGTTAACCTGAAAGGATTTGCACAGACAGCCCACGACAGACGGTCTGTCCAATAAAACGAATTTCCCGTCAGCGGAAAGATACGTAACGTTTCTCCCCTCAGGAGTCCAGTAGCGAGGGCGATCTGTCTTCTTCAGGTTTTCCCTCACAGAGACAAAATCATTTTTATTTCCGCCTTTGGATATGTATATATATATATATATATATATATATATATATATATATATATATATATATATATATATATAAATAGTACGGGTAATTTTCTTAGGCACGAAGATATGGCAATTCAATTGTATTCCACATAGGAAAATGAAAACAGTTTATCTCAGAAAATGCCCAACAGTTTCGTCCTCCAATGGACCTCTTCTTGGAGCGTTTATTAACGAGAGATAAAGTTTACAGTGTATGTGGCCAAGAAAGGCCTAAAATTTTAAACATACAGTTACAAAAAACTAGTAGTTTGAGCTACAAACTATTCAGCAGTAAAATAACATTAAGACAAGAATAGTAGTTGAGCAAATAAATATATATATATATATAACATGGGGGAAGGACCCCCAGTATTCATAAGGTAAGCGTGGACACGAAACGGAAGGCAGACCCCATTACTCCATTACACACACAACCTATCTCTCTCTCTCTCTCTCCAAGGAATCCAGTACTCCCTCTCTCTCTCTCTCTCTCTCTCTCTCTCTCTCTCTCCACCTTTCTCTCTCCATTCTAACAGGTAACGAAAATGAGAGAGTTGCATCATAACATAACGTTTATTTACAAGAACAAATAAATCAATTAACCAAGTAATCCAGTCTTACAGACTAACTCAAAAAACAGTACACCGTCAAGTCACCCAAAAGTCCACACCCCTCTGGGAACTCTTTTGTCCCCCGGCATTTCCAGATCCGTCTGTTCCAAAGATACAGAACACATCCCGGTAAGTACACACACAAGTTCAAAGACAAAGTTAATAAAATGGAACATCTTACAAGATATCAAACAAGCCATCCCTTTGGCTAAAGTAATTCAACACTTACCCAGACAGCCGGACACTAAACACTATGTCACAAAAAACTCCCCCGGCGAATGCCACGGCATCTTTGCCAGTGACTCGAAGCCCTCTGTCAAAATCCCTCCCATAGGTTTGGGTATGAACCTATTTAACAGAAAGAGGCACACACGCACGTACGAATGCACACTTCGACAACGCCTCATATTACTGGCTACAACCAGTTTCCCAAAGGCACTTTGAGAAGAGTTCATAAACTGTCGTACATTGACTCGACGAACTAAGCATTTTTATCTCACGCCATCCCCTAGAACTCATTCATCAGCTACTCTCAGGTCGTTACCTCTGCACTGTTCTCCACATTCCATAGGTCACAGAAAACGCATATTATTAATCAAAACCCTATGCCTTACAGATTGCTCGGCCACCTATATGCTAGCCCCCGCCTAGCAAAATTGCTTATATAATACAAAACACTGGCTGGCTTAAAATAAAATAAGTAAAACTGCACGTCTCTGGCATTATAAAATAAAGTTTTATCACGCTTTATCTCCCAATAACACAAAACGCATTTTCTCTCATATTTTCTGCATTAGGATTCTTGAATATCCCTCTTCGCTTGTCTGCAACTAGCTGAACAGACAGCAACAGGCTATAGCAGGCTGTAGCAACTGTAGGAAGACGGAATGCCTCCGTCATCGTAGAAGACTCTCACGGCTTCTTGTAGATCCCCAAAAAACACGCTGTAGAATTCTCTCGATCACCCATCATGGAAATACTTGTAATCACCCTGGACAACATGGCAGCAACCTCTCTTCACGGCTGGTGGACGTCTTGCTGGTGTCGGGGAACGACTTTTTTGGCGTTAGTATGTCAGTCAGGTCTTTGGTCAATCTAAGAAAATTAACTCAAACATACTACTTCTATCAAACAATGATCTCAAAAGGGCAGAAATACCAACTGAACGTCTCCCAATTAACTCCCTTAATATGACTACTAAAATGATAAGTCATCATCACAACTCTCTAAGAAAAAAAAACATCAAGTTCTCCAACTCAATTCTCCAAACTCACACATCAGCACACACACAACTCAGAAATCACAGCAACTCCGGAATTCGGTTCGCACTCACATTTCAAACTCGAATGTGCTCACAAAAAAAAAAAAAAAAAAAAAAAAAAAAATCGTAACGAGCTCAAGAAAGAAAAGAATCACGTAACACCCAGACCCAAAAATATTCTCTCAAGTTCTGACATTTAAACAACCCACAAAATCAGTAAAAATCTCCAACTTTTAACAGCAAAAACCCCTTTACTGCTCAATAATTAATCACAATGAGACTTAATGTCAAACTCCCATTACTTAAGTAACAACCCTCGAAAAATTACACCTCCCGGTAAAATCAAATCTCCCGTCCAAAAAAGAAATGCTACTTAAACTCAATCCCCCAAATTATATCTCTCATAGGAAAAGGAAGAAAAACAATAAAAAAAAAAGATAATCACAAGTAGATTTCCCCAATCACAAAATACATAATACATGTATAATATGCATAACTCCCGCGTTTCCCCAAGAAATGCTCCATGTAAAGTCCCGGAATTTGCCAGAAAGCAAACTCTCACACATGCGCTTTCGTGAAATGCTATAGCCAACATTTCCAGATATTGCAAAAATTCTGATCTGTCACCATCAGAAGAAAAGAAACAGCACACGCTCAACACACGGCTCATCACATCGCTTGTCAGCAGAAAAATCGCCTGCGGACGCATGCTCAAACAGTAGCATAAGAATTGTCTAGTCAGACACATAAGTTTGGAAACTCATGATCCTCTAGAAAAAAGGTCTAACTGACACATTTCACAGAATTAACTCCAGGATATGACTAATGTGTTCAAAAATTTGTCTCGAAGACTTATTCTCTCAACATGACTTTTCCCCAAATTATATTTCTCCCAAGAATAACACACTTGTGAACATAACAAATGCACACACATCTCCATAGGACTCGTAATGCAGTAATGCCATTCGCCTCTAAATAGTCACGAAACCAAAAAAGAGAACCACAGAAATCTTCTCTTGGCTCAAAAAAAAAACTCTATAACCACAAAAAAAAAAAGGGTCACCCGCCCAAGATTAATTCCAACTCCATTATGAGACACCATATTAATAATAACACCACTCCGGTTATAAAAATATTTCCTACATTTGGTTAATAACCAACCCCCTTATATTATTCTCTTATTTCTCCAATAGCCACATGTCAGTAAAAAAAAAAAGACACCACTCCAGGAATAGAGAATAATCACCTCTATTTCGGCAAATACAAAATATTTACCTCTATTTCCCCAAATAACTCCATGTGGAACAAAACAAGGCTCCAAAAAATATATCTCCAAAAAGGAATATCAAAAAATGAAATCCCATCTCCAAAAAAATGTGCACTCAAGGCAACTAACTCACATACTCACAAATATTGCCCCATAATCTCCAAATATGTGTCTCCATTTGCAACAAAGATGGCTGCAAAATAATTGAACTAACCATAGCTCATACCACTATTGGCAAATATCAAAAATGGCCAAAAAAATATATCTCCCATATATTATATCTCAAATTATAACTCCAAAATAATATATACCTCCAATTATCTCTCCAAATATATCTCAATTATAACTCCAATTCTCCAAAGAATAACTCAATGTTATAGTCAAAAACTATAAAAACTCACTCCATTTAGCATAACTGCTAAAAAAAAGGGCAAAAACTCGGCAAATAAAACTGTCTAGAAAATTCTAGAAAAAATCACCAACGTGCCACAAGTCATTGTAACAGAATTCCCAACTCACAGTGTCTTACCCAAGACTTCTCCATATGCACTACGACATAAGCCACTAGAAAACTTAACCAAGTTTCCTATCTCTCACAAAGTTGTCACAAATACAACCAAGGTATTGTGCAAGAAAACTCACAATTTCTGGAACACAAATATCCAGAGAAAAAATGTAGTGCCATTACGTATGCATTCAAAACTATGCAAAAAAAAAAAAAAAAAAAAAAAAAAAAAAAAAAAAAAAAAAAAAAAAATTCTCCCTTATATTTCTCTATAGCATCAAAGAGCTAAAACACGAACACGTTCCCGAACAATGACTCTAAGTCACGAACTGAGATAATATTCACACTAACTGGAGAGAAAAAATAAATTCAAATTCACCCTTGGTAAAAAAAAACTTGTGTCAGCGATGGCTAATTTCCAAAAAAGGAGAAAAGAAAAATCAACGGCACTGTTCACTATCTCCCGTAACTCACTAGATGTCAAGCAATTATCTGCTGAACTCATAAAAAAAGAAAAAAAAACTAAAATAATGTGTTGTTAGTTCCTCCCATATTCAAAAAAGATTTCACCTCCCTTGACAGCATTAAAACACCCACGTATTAGTATAAAAAAAAAAAAATTAGTATCAGAAATATCATCATCACAAAATCACCAAAAAAATTGCTATCATCAAAATCATCAGTATCAGTACAAAAAATAATATCACCAATGTTAATGCTTGTCCATTCTCCAAAAATTCAGCACAAAAAATTCAGCAAGATTCCACACAATTCACCAAGATTCAATCAGATTCATCAAGATTCAGCAAAACTCATCCCCGTGAATCACTGAAAATATTCTCCAAAGTTACAAAAACTCAACAAATAATTAACACAAGACTTCTCCCATTAATTCATTGTAATAATTCTCCTTGAATAATTATCTGTAATAATTATCAAATAATCTCCCATGAAATATCTCAAAACTCTCGTAAAACAATTCTCCCGTAATGATAATTATACTTAAGCAAACCTCCCGTGACACATCTCAAGTATAATAATTATTAATAATAATAATAACTCTCCACAGCAATAATTCTCTTGCAAAGATCTCAAGTAAGGGTGAAATTCAAATAGCATACAACAGTATTGCTGAATCCTATGACATACAATTTCTCCAGCATGCAACACCATGACATAACACCATTGCCACACAACACAGATACAACACCAATCATCGGCATTTCAAAGTAATTTCTCCAACACAATAAAAAAAAATAATCTGTGTATCCCCCTTATATTTGTGTCTTTCAAGGCACAAGTAAAACATATAACACATCCCGTGCATGTTAACTACTTTTCCCCTCTTTTTCGGAAAAGAAAAATCTCTTTTCTAAAAAAAAGACTCCACGGGCATTTCACTTCATCAACTTATCAATCAGCTGATATCTTAGCATTCAATGTCAAGGCCAGATCCATACCCCAACACAAAGAAAAAAAAAGGAAAAGGGGGAGTTCACCCACACTGAGAAAAAAAAATTTCTCCCCCCGTGAGAACAACCCCTCAGTCAGGCGGCAGACCACTCCCAGGCGTGCCAGCAGTATCCCCCATCTCCCCTTGAACAGTGTCTGAGGACCCCTTCCCAAGGTATACACTAGTACCCATCTCTGCACTATCTCTCGAGGGAGGCCAGTGGTACCTTCCATGCCACTATCCTCCCGAGGGATGCCAATATACCCTCGCAATGCAGAAATGTGCTGAGATGTGCCTCTCTGCAGAAATGTGCCTCTCTGCAGAAATGTGCTGAGCCCGTAAAATTGTGGCCGCTGTCTCTAAGCCAGATATGATTATCCAAACACAGTTCACATGCATAGAAAAATACACTCCTATGTTTTAAACAAAGACGAATGCATACGTCTATTATAAACACGTGCAAATAAAGAAAACACGTCACTATGGGGCAAAGACAAGAAAAATTGTTGACCTCTTGAACCAATCCCATAACCCTGAAATATTTAAACAAAAACCCTCTCCCTTTGATAAACAATAGTTTAACACTCACCACTCCATAATGGGAACAAAAGGAACTCGAAATTCTCATAGAATACGTAAATCTCGTCGGCACAATACAAACGCGATCGGTGAGATGACCCCTAGCAACACTCACTCATAAACTAGACTGAGTTGCTTGTCTCACGACTCCCGCCCTGAAGAATCTCGGAACGGGCAAATTTGATGACCCTAATAGAAATTCTTTCCTCATCCCCCCATCCCACGGACGGATATTTTCTCTACCCCTTTTATTTTCTAACTGGCCACCCATCTCTACATTGGCGTTCCTAGGCATAGAAAAGAAAAAACTTTTATATCCCCTCTTTAACCGTCTGCCACCACTATAACATGGGGGAAGGACCCCCAGTATTCATAAGGTAAGCGTGGACACGAAACGGAAGGCAGACCCCATTACTCCATTACACACACAACCTATCTCTCTCTCTCTCTCTCCAAGGAATCCAGTACTCCCTCTCTCTCTCTCTCTCTCTCTCTCTCTCTCTCTCTCTCTCCACCTTTCTCTCTCCATTCTAACAGGTAACGAAAATGAGAGAGTTGCATCATAACATAACGTTTATTTACAAGAACAAATAAATCAATTAACCAAGTAATCCAGTCTTACAGACTAACTCAAAAAACAGTACATCGTCAAGTCACCCAAAAGTCCACACCCCTCCGGGAACTCTTTTGTCCCCCGGCATTTCCAGATCCGTCTGTTCCAGAGATACAGAACACATCCCGGTAAGTACACACACAAGTTCAAAGACAAAGTTAATAAAATGGAACATCTTACAAGATATCAAACAAGCCATCCCTTTGGCTAAAGTAATTCAACACTTACCCAGACAGCCGGACCCTAAACACTATGTCACAAAAAACTCCCCCGGCGAATGCCACGGCATCTTTGCCAGTGACTCGAAGCCCTCTGTCAAAATCCCTCCCATAGGTTTGGGTATGAACCTATTTAACAGAAAGAGGCACACACGCACATACGAATGCACACTTCGACAATGCCTCATATTACTGGCTACAACCAGTTTCCCAAAGGCACTTTGAGAAGAGTTCATAAACTGTCGTACATTGACTCGACGAACTAAGCATTTTTATCTCACGCCATCCCCTAGAACTCATTCATCAGCTACTCTCAGGTAGTTACCTCTGCACTGTTCTCCACATTCCATAGGTCACAGAAAACGCATATTATTAATCAAAACCCTATGCCTTACATATATATATATATATGTATGTATTTATGTATGTATATATATCTGCATTGGTGCGTGTATGTGTGCGCGTAAGTATACACAAGCAATAAAGAAAGTTAATTACTTTCCACAGCTTCGGAACTGACATCGGAAATTAGAATGAGACATATTTAGGAACAAAGCCAATATCTCCGGTCACGTGACCTCTCGGTTAACGGCTACCGAAGTTATGCCAATTGTTCTCATTCTATTATTATTTTACTCATTCAACCCAAAGCCAAATCTAGGCCAAATAAATTAGAAAATCAATTGCTATTCCACTCCATTAATTAAAAGTCCATAATCATTTTCAAAAATTCATCATATATCAAGGTTTAATCATTATTTTGATATATTTTCCAATGCATATATATATATATATATATATATATATATATATATGAGTCATATCACATTACCGCAGTGGTTTCCATCCGGTGGGGCGTGCCCCCTGAGGGGCTCGAAGGGCTGCCAAGGCGGGGTGGCGCCAATGCTTGATGAAGGGGATAATTATATTTGAAAACTATTAATTATGATGGAATTCAGAAATTTCAAAATGCTGAGAAAATATTTCTGATAAAAATAGGAAATTTAGTTGTCTAAATATAAAAAAAATATTTCAAATTCTATATTAAGGAATTAATAATATATATATATATATATATATATATATATATATATATATATATATAATATAGTATATATATATATACATATATATATATATATATTAATTATATATATATATTATGTATATATATATATATATATATATTATATATATATATGTTGTTATATGTTACTTGTGAATTATTGACATGTCCCGACTATGCAGTAATTACAGTATTTAACGAAGGGGGTGGGGGTGGGGGGGGTTGGGGGGGGGGGGCGTGAGCAGAGATTGTGCCATTCAGTGAAGGGAGGCGAGAATTTATAAAATGGTTGGAACCAAGGTTGCCATTACCGGGGCGGGGCTCATATACATACATCGAGCTACAAATGTCCTTGAATATTGTAATTCGCTCTACCTTGTAATTAAATATATAATATATTTTCATATATGTTTAAAATATATGAAAATATATTAATTCGGAGGTAGAGCGAATTACATATTAAAGGACATTTGTAGCTCATGTATATATATATATATATATATATATATATATATATATATATATATATATATATATATATATCCAAACGCAGAAATAAAATGAATTTATCGCAGCGAAGAAGAACCTGGAGAAGACAGAGACAGATCGCCCTCGCTACTGGACTCCTGAGGGGAGAAACATGATGTATCTTTCCGCTGACGGGAAATCCGTTTTATTGGACAGACCATCTGTCGTGGGCTGTCTGTGCGAATCCTTTAAGGTTAACAGCTATGGCAAAATGAAAGTTAAGTGAGCTGGACAGCTGAGTGGCAAGAGAAGAAAACTCAATAGAACCTGGGAGGCAAAGGGAATTGTAAAAAACTGTTGGTAGCAAATACAGTGTGCCACATAAGACGCATTGTATGTGGTGTTCCGCTAAAGAGGACTTAAAATGTAAAATATTTATGTCTAGCCAATTTTTGCTTTAATCAAACTTAATCATTGAATCTACAAAGCTGGGTTTCATTTTCGGAAGGGATGGAACGATGTAAAATAATAATAGGCAAGACAGTTTCCATGGCGACAAGTCCCGAATTCTACGATAGTGTCCAATAAAAAGTAATTTATTTCAAATCGGTTATTCGCTGAATATGTACTTCCACATTCATCATGAACTGTTCTTTAGCTATCTTCTAATACACCCACACACACATACACAGGCTCATACACACCGGTGGAAACTTAACCTCATTCCAAATTAAACGACAAAAGGCTAAGCCTTCAAACTTCCAGGAATCTCATTTAGGGTCTGAAATCAGTGTCGAATGAGCAAGAGGAAGAAGAAGAAGATGAAGAAGAGGAAGACTTAAACTGAGAAATTGTAAACAAATGCCGCGGGAAACTGAAACCTTTGGCGGCTGCTAATAAAATCCTCATTATATTTCCTAATTCTTAAATCAATGTCGACAGAAGAAGAAGAAGAAGAAGAAGAAGAAGACAAAGAAACAGTAAACAACAGAAACAAATACCAGGGAAATTGACGCCGTTTTTCTAATAAAATCTATGAATTAGGCTTAGCGCTCCTTCACACCCAGACTGGAGACAATGTAGGCTAATGGGACACTAGATCGTCAGATTTTAAACACTTTTTCCTCGTGGTTTAAGCAGTGGGGCTCTTTCTTCATCAGCGAGAGGTCCTGTGTTCTTGACTCTTCTCGCTAGTTCAGGATCCCGGGTTTGATCCCACGCGAGGGCGGAGAGGACTAAGAACACTCGTGAAGAATTCGTTGTGATGTTATTGGCGTAAGAAGGGAATTATGCCACTGGTGGTCATTTGAATGATATGGTTGCAGCTGGAAAGAAAGAGAGAGAGAGAGAGAGAGAGAGAGAGAGAGAGAGAAGGATTCATTAAAGACACGTGCTTATAAAACTTCAACAACAACGGCCGCTTTATGTAATTGAAGGTCTCTCTCTCTCTCTCTCTCTCTCTCTCTCTCTCTCGGGTACACACATTAGAACAGCTATATAGTTCTCTCTTTTACTATACACAAACTCGTTGGGAGGAAATTCTCTCTCTCGCTCTCTGCGTTTATTCCCATTTATGTTTTTGTTCTATAAGATGCAGCTAACTAAAAAGAAAAAAAAAGTCACTCCAAGAAGAAGGAAGATGCAACTGTGCTGTTTAATTTGGTCACAAAGTAAATTATAGACGAATATAAATACCACATCTTAATTCTGGAAAGTTTTCATTAATGTTTATCTTAATTCGCTGTCTACAGAAATGGACGAGTCCCCGTTATTAATGATGATATCATGAAAGACATTTTGCTTTGAGAGTATTAAAGGGCATACATAATATGTATCCGTTTGTTGATATATATTCAGTATCTATCATTCCCTTACTTTCTTTAGTAATTCTTATATGTTTATCTTATTTTATCTTTTTATTTAATTTTTTCTACAACTGGACATTCCATACAGACGTTACAACCAAGTTACGTTACATGACAACTATATGTGGCCCTCTGTAGTCTCCTGTGTAGCTCTGTAGAGTCTGTCCACTGAATCAGTAACTGACTGAGGCTACAGGTGACAGGTTACAGGTTACAGACTAACTGTAGCTATCAGTCACGAACATTTTATGAATGAATTTCCCATTTTCTCAGAGACTGTAATAGTGACCACTATGAGGTCATACCCTCACATCCCCTTGGAGGCTTGGTGCCATCTGTGCAACTCATGCGGTGCACTGTAAGCATAACTCAAGGGTCTTTGCAGCATCCCTTCGGCCCGTAGCTGCAACCCCTTTCATTCATTTTACTATACCTCCAATCATATTCTCTTACTTGCTATCTGCCCTCGCCTAACG
>NC_087219.1:19850504-19903004 GCF_015104395.2 Macrobrachium nipponense
TTGCATTTTTGATTCGTAAAAATTTGGTTGATTTTTGGTACTTATAGAATTATGTGTTGTATAATATAAACCAATATATAATTATATTATATAAATATATATATATATATTATATATAATATGTATATATTATGACTTTGGTAAAAATGGTTGTTACAACAGAATTCCATCTAATAAAAGGAGCCCATAAAAACGCCAAATTTTGACAGTAAGTACTATATTTCTGGGACAGCAGTCTCTGAAATATAGTACTCACTTTCTATATTTTGGCGTGTTTATGGGCTCCTTTTATCACACACACACACAACACACACACACACACACACACACACACACACACACACACATATATATATATTATATATATTATATACATATATAATATATATAATATATATATATATATATAATATATATATTATATTTTTCAAGCTCTCATTGAAAAGACGAAACAGTTATTACTGATATGGTCATACTATCACTGCTGAGTCCTGGATGAACCCTCTGGTTGGATAACTTTCACAATATTAGTTGCCTCTAACTCCCTCCAAACGATGCATAGTCCGTTACATTATTTTCCACGCATTCTTCCATTTCCCAACTATCCGCTATTCTTTCCATAAGACTGAATCTTCTCAAAATACTTGTTTCCATCTTCTCCCTTAAGTTAACCATGTCCATTTGTTACTATATCGTCAATCTACTTGACACCTATTTATCTATCCAACAATTTTGTATCTACATCTATTGCTCTTTCTCTCACTGATTGCATCAGCACTATCAAACAGCCGTGGCAACGCGACAAAAAATTGACCCAGGCCCATTCTTGCATCAAACCAGCCACTCTCCCTCCTACATGTTGTAACAGATGCTTCACTTCCTTTATACAAGATTTCCATTGCCCTCAGTAGCTTATCCTCTTTGTCATAAAGTTTCTGTTTGCAACGCTTTGCAAAAATGACCCGCTGACATCAGCATGCAAGCAATGACCTCATCCTTGGCCCTTGGATCGAAGTCAGCATTACAGGCAGAGCTCTCTTATCAAAGAGTTATAAGCACATGGCTGGTATCTTATCTAAGCTCTTGAGAGAGGGTTAAGGAGAATCTGATAGTTTAGTACAGGTTGTACTTCCAATAACAGGTTCCATGCTTTGATGTTTCTTTTCTTTTTCTTTTTTGTAGTAAACGTACGAGGATAATATAAGTTTTTGCGCGTTGTTTTTCTGTTGTAAGGTCTGTTTTTGTTTCTTTTTTCGGGTATAACTCATTGTTCTCTTAATGACAGAAGATGATGCTATTGGTTTTGCAGTAGTGGACTTTTTCTATGCTAATATCCTGGTTTTTGTTGTAAGATATTTCTTCTGTTGTTTTAGAAACAGTATATTTTTGCTGTTTTGTTTCCCCTAGTATTGCTATTACTATATTAGTGGCAGCAGTTGTGATTTTGCAGGATAGGCGCTTCTATTGTTGTTGCTGGTTTTGCACCGACAGAAATGTCTTTGTCGTTGTTGCAGTAGTAGTAATTTTTGTTGTTGCTATTAGCAACATTAGCAGCAGATAGTTGTAAAAGTGGTAGAAGTGAAGTGGTCTTTGTTGTTTTTGCAGTAGATTTTATTGTTTTTGTATTTTGGCAATAGCAGAAGATATTTTTGGTGTTTTTGCCTCAATGGAAAACATAACTCACTATCTGTTGTTATCAATAGTAATATATGATGAAGTTGCTATTATTCTCTTGCAGTAGTATAATATTTCTGTATTAATTCTATTTTATCATTTCTTTAATAACAGAATATGATCTCGTTATTTTTGCAGTTCCACTGTTTTAATTGTCATTACCTATCACTGTTATTTTTGCATTAAATCTTTTTTTGTCTGATTTTTCTTTTGCTAAATTATTCTTTGAAAACGTTTAAGGTTTTTGCATTTCGAAAGAATGAAATTCTCCAAATACTGTAGCCTCTCTCTCTCTCTCTCTCCTCTCTTCTCTCTCTCTCTCTCTCTAAGAATAGAATATGCTACGGTAAAAATGCCAGGTCCTTTAGCAAAGCTTCGCACCACGCTGCCTAATACGCCTCAGGTGCCAAAGTCTTCCAATTAAGCCCAGTGGAATATCTCTGGGACTTCTTCTGAATTAAGGAAGGTCGTTGACCTCAGCAATACCCAAATACTATTCGTATATTAGAACATGACCATTACAGATATTAGAAATTGGCCACTAAAAAATAAACCTTTACTGGATAAAGACAGGTAATTCATGACACTAAAATACAAAATATGAATCTGCATTTTAAGAAAAATTTGAACGAAAAAAGGGCTATATTTTTCAAAAGGGTACTTTGACCCTAACCTCGATTTATCAGATGTTAGAACTTGGCCACTAAAGAATAAATCTTTCCTGGATAAAGATAGGTAATTCATGAGACAAAAAAATTGTGAATATTCTGCTTTTTAAGAAAATTTTGAACGAAAACAGGGCTATATTTTACAAGAGGGCACTTTGACCCTAACCTTGATTTATCAGATATTAGAACGTGACCTTCTTCTTCTTAACCTTCAGCTTTTCCCATTTGTATATGAGGTCGCTGTTTCTAGTCAGCCTTCTCCATCTTCCTCTGTCCTGTACATCTTCTCTCAGACCCTTTTCCTTCATGTCATTCAATCATTTATCTTTCCACCTGAATAATTCTTTACTGAATAATTCTTCGGCATTTAAGAAGACATTTAACTAAAAAGGGGGGGGGGTTATATATGTCAAGAGGGTACTTTGCCCTAACCTTGATTTATCAGATATGGTTCAAAAGGGTATTGACTAAGGGAATATTACTTAAGGGAACTGTGTTAATTATTGTTTGTTTGGTAGGAGCATAGTACTGGTACATAATCTCCTCTCTCTTTCTCTCTCTCTCTGAATAAAATGTGACCCTTCAACCGTTGCATACAGAGCATAGATTTTTGGAAGCATGGAAGCACTCTTTTGAGACTCTGAAGGAGTAAAACACACCTGCATGCCTTTTGCAGGTGCACGTTACACCTGCAGGAACTTTCATCACAACCTGCTTCCACGTCAAAAAGGCATTGCAGAATGTCAAAAAAAAAAAAAATCTAATTCCTTCCAACATCAAATACAGTAAAAAAAAAAAGGTTTTTCTACAGTCAAAAAAGTAAAGAAAATTATATTTTATTCCAACGTCAAAAAAGTACTAAATTTGCTGATTTTTACAAAATCAAAAAGATTAAGAAATTTTTTTCCAGTCACAAAGCGTAAAATATTGTTAATTTTTTTCCAAAGTAAAAAAAAATTTTTTTTAATTTGTCATGACATCAAAAGGAGTAAACATTTTTTTTATTTCTCCCAACATTAAAAAGAATAAGAAAAAAATGGTTAATTGTTTCCAGTGTCGAAACGTCTAAAAAACTTTTTAAATTCTTCCAACGTCAAAAAGTCTACAAATTGTTTAACTTCTCCCAATGTCAAAATTTATGAAAATTTACCTCCCAATGTCAAAAAGTTTAAACAAACTTTTTGCTTCTTCCATCAAAAAGTCTGAAATTTTTAAAACTTTATATCACATCAATAAACCTAAAAATTATTTAACTTCTTCCAATGTCAAAAAGTCTAAAAATTTTTTAACTTCTTCCAACTTCAAAAAGTTTAGAATTTTTTAAATTTTATATCACATCAATAAATCTAAAAGTTTTTTTAACCTCTTCCAACGCAAAAAAAGTCTAAAAAATGTTTAACTTCTTCAAACGTCAAAAAGTTTGGAATTTTTAAAATTTTATATCACATCAACATCAATAAATAAATAAAAAATTTTGAGCCTCTTCCAACGCCAAAAAGTCTAAAAAAAATTCTAACTTCTTCCAACGTCAAAAAATCTAAATATTTTTTAACTTCTTCTAACGTAAAAAACTAAATTTTATTTTACTTTTTCCAACGTCCAAAAAGTATTAAAAAATAAAATTTTCTAACGTCAAAAACTTCCTCCAATGTAAAAAAAATCTAAATATTTTTTTAACTTCTTCCAACGTAAAAATCTTAAGTTCACTTTTTCATACGTCCAAAAGGTCTTTTAAAAATTCAATTCTTCTAACGTCAAAAAGTCTAAAAATTGTTTAACTTCTTCCAAAATCAATAAGTCTGAAAATGGTTTAACTTCTTCCAACGTCAATAAGTTTAAAAATTGTTTAACCTCTTCCAACTTCAATAAGTTTAAAAAATATTTAACTTCTTCCAACATCAAAAACTTGAAATTTTTTTTAACTTCTTCTAGCATCAAAAAGTATAAAAATTATTCAACTTCTTCCTACATCAAAAAGTCTAGAATTTTTTTTAACTTCTTCCACTTTAAAAAGTCTATAAATTGCTTAATTTATTCCAGTGTCATTCTTCCAACTTCAAAATGTCTATTTTTTTTATTTCTTCAAGCGTCAAAATGTAAAAAGATAGAAAAATTAATTTCTTACCAACGTCAAAAGTCTAAAATTGTATAATGTCTTTCAGCGGGAAAACTTCTAAAAAATTATTTAATGTCTTCCATTGTAAAAACATCTAAGATTTGTTTTCCAACGCCAAAACGTCTAAAACCTTTTTTTTTACTTCTTCCAATGTCAAAACGTCTAAAAAATTATTTAAGACTTATCCAACGTCTAAACGTCTAAAACATTTTCAAAATTTCTTCCAATGTCAAAACGTCTAAAAACGTCAAAACGTCTTAAACATTTTCAAAATTTCTTCCAATGTCAAAACGTCTAAAAAAATTTTTTAATTCTTGCACAGTCAAAACGTCTAAGAATTTTTCTTTTTGTCTTTTCCAACGTCAAAACTTCAAAAAATAAAAAGTAAATTCTTAATTTCTACCAACTCCAAAAAGTCTAAAAGGTTGTTTAATTTTCTTCCAACGTACAATCGTATTAAAAAAAAAAAATTCAACTTCTACCAAAGTAAATCGTCAAAAAAAAAAAAAACGAAACTGATTATCTAGCGTCAGTACTAATATAAAGATTAACCTCGTAAATCATTTTGTAATCCTGAAAGGACAATAACGATTCCTTATCTTTATTTTCGAGTTACGGAATCTTTTTTAAACACCGAAATTACGGCTTGCGAAATATCGCGAAGGATTTCAGGGTCGTTTACAAGTGACCGATAAAAACTGAAGGGTTCCTGTTTTTGCTCTTGATTCCGGCTGATATGATAAGGAAAATGCGTATCTTGTTTGCGCTGTTATTAAGTGGAAATGGGTTCAGAGTACTCTCTCTCTCAGAACAGAGTACAAAATGAGTACTAAATGAAATCTCTATCTGTCTGTATCATGACCCTAATTGACTTCTCTCTCTCTCTCTCTCTCTCTCTCTCTCTCTCTCTCTCTCTCTCTCTCTCTCTCTCAGAAGTGCGTGCAGAATGGATACTAATGTGCTCCTCTGTTAATCTGTGAGACTGTCTGTTTGTCTCTTGACCGAAATAGAAAGCAAAATCTCTCTCTCTCTCTCTCTCGCTCAGAAATTGAGTACAGAATGAGTACTAAATTCAAGGGGTCCTACAAGTGCCTCCCTCCCGTCACCCCCCCCACTCCCCCAAAGGATCCTAAGATGCAGCCTCTGATAAGAACGGGAACAAAAAATGGTTTCTTAAAGTAGGAGATTCGGCTCCCACCGCAACAGGAAGGGTCCACCACGAGTCTTAGGTCCAGTAATACAAATACCCTGCATTCATCTATACCCACCCAGGTTGACGCTGGGCACAGCTCCTTTTAATGCCTAGGGGCTATTTTCTTTTCAAGGGATTTGTTACAAGGACAGAAGATTAGAAGAGAGATGCAGTAAAAAATAAACAAATAAATAAATAGACTGAATTTTTACGATATAAAAAAATCGTTTGGACTCATTAACAGATTTTTTTTTATCATGAAAATGTGATTTATTTTTACAGAAGTTATAATATTTGTATCAGTATATATATATATATATATATAATATATATATATATATATATATATAGATGTATATGGGGTGTGTGTGTGTGTGTGTGTGTGTGTGTGTGTGTTTGTATATATGTGTGTGTGCGTGTGTATGTGTGTGGAGTTCTGTTTACGGAACTCTCCCAAAATCTTGGTGTTTATCAAAGTTAGCCAAATCCAATCTTGGCAAAACAATGTCGTTAACTGCAAACTGTTCGAAAATGAGCACTGCGTCCGCTCAAGGTACTTTCATTTGGTTTACTGGATTTTCCTTTTTATTTTCTTTATTTTTAGTTTTCTGTAAAAGAAAACTTGAGACGGAGTTGTCTGTCCGTCCACACTTTTTCTATCCCCACTTTTTTATGTCTCCACTTTTTTTTCTGTCTGCCATTTTTTTCTGTCCGCACTTATTCTGTCCCCACCTTTTTTTCTTTTTTTGTCCCCGCACGTATTCTGTCCCCACTTTTTCTGTCCCCTTTTTCCACTTATTCTGTCCCCACCTTTTTCTGTCCCCACTTATTCTGTCCCCACCTTTTTCTGTCCCCACTTATTCTGTCCCCACCTTTTTCTGTCCGCACTTATTCTGTCTCCACTTATTCTGTCCCCACCTTTTTCTGTCCCCACTTTTTTTCTGCCCCTACCTTTTTCTGTCTGTACTTTTTCTGTCCGCACTTTTCTGTCTGCACTCTGTCTCCGCTTTTTTTCTGCCTGCACTATTCTGTCCCCACTTATTCTGTTCGTACTTTTTTTCTGTCCACACTTTTCTGTCCCCACTTTTTTCTGTCCGCACTTATTCAGTCCTCACTTTTTTTCTGTGCACTTTTCTGTCCACCCTTTTTCTGTCCCCACTTTTCCTGTCCGCTCTTTTCTGTCCGCCCTCAGATCTTAAAAATTACCGAGGCTAGAGGGCTGCAAACTGGTATGTTGATCATCCACCCTCCAACCATCAAACATAGCAAATTGCTTCCCTCTAACCTCAGTAGCTTTTATTTGATTCAAGGTTAATGTTACCCATGATTGTGCTTCTGGCAGCGCAACAACACAGGCCACCACGACAGGCTGAGAGTATAATGGGCCACGGCTCAAACAGCATTATACCGAGACCACCGATAAATGGGTCTGTTTTCGGTGGTCTTGATTATATGCTATATAGAAAACTCGATTGCGCCGAAGAAACTTTGGAGCATTTTCTACTTGTTTATTTTCGTAAATAATTTATGATGGGTTTTTACTATTTTGTTTTCAACTGGAATTACAGTCGGATGCTACGTAATTCTAAGACACACAGTAACTTAGAGAGCTGAAAAAACGTTTTTCTATCCACAATGAAGACATTATAAATCTACTTAAGCTTAACCAACTTGCATAAGGACATCATAAAGTGTCCCTAACTATTTACTTTCTATCATTTACTTCATAAAGATTATTTCATTATTATGTGCTTTGTTTTGCAGAGATTTAGAATGGGCGGGAAATGGGTTGGTTAAACGCAAATCAAATCATATGTATAACTATGTATACACACAAACGCACATATATATATATATGTGTGTGTACGTATAGCAATTTAAAGAATGATGTTTCCATTGAAACTTGAATCACTACATAAATAAGATTCTCTCTCTCTCCCTCTCGCCAGAAAAGGTGAGACGACAGGTGAATTCCAATTAAGGTATACCGGATCAAGGGCACGTCGTTGAGAGAGAGAGAGAGAGAGAGAGAGAGAGAGAGAGAGAGGAGGGGGGGTGGTGTTGGGGGTAGGGGGAGAGGTGTACAGCTTAAAGGTGAAGTACGACAGAAACCCATTGTTGTGGTTAAAGGAACCTCGTGGTAATTGGAGCAAAAAGCCTCTTCTAATTTATATAAAATTATAAATGAAGACCTGAAAAAGTATACAAACACACACACACACATACATACATATATATCATATCTATATATATATATATATATATATATATTATATATATATATATATATATATATATATATGCGCACACATATATCATGTGTGTATTTATATATGTATATGCAAAAATACATATGTATATAATATATATATATATATATGGTATATATATGTATATATATGATATATATATACATATATATAATATATAGATACATATATATAGTATATATATATATATATATATATATATATATATAACCTGCAAATCAGCAACTCGTCGACTTTTCCTACAAACTAGGTGACATATCACTTGCACCTTGCTTCTTAGGGCCTGTCCACACTAGGAAACATTGTAAACTTTGTTTGCAATCAGTGTTTCCAGTGTGGACAGGCCTTTAGATTGTTGAGGACCTTTTCCTTTCTAGTGCCCCACCCCAGATCCATTTATGCCCATGTGGCTTTTATTCTTGCTCACCTTCACTTTCAACTTCCTGCATTTGCTTGACGCTGGCAAACCCTTTCACTGGTCTATGCAGTTTCTCTTCGCTATTCCCAGTCAAAATAAAAAGGAAATGCGTTTGTGTTTTTCCATACCCTACGAAAGTACTAATTATAGGGCAACAGAGAGGTATTCATGTCTCACAGGGGAATAAATTAGGAAAAAGTAGAGCAAATGAAATATAAAATTAAATTCGCTGATGCAGAGATGATAATAATAATATAATAAAATAATATAATAATAATAATAATAATAATAAGTGATAAATAATAATAATAATAATAATAATAATAATAATAACTCTGGGACTATGGTATCAGAACGGATAGGGTAATACGTGCAAATAGACCAGACGTGACGTTGATCGACAAAGTCAAGAAGAAAGTATCACTCATTGATGTCGCAATACCATGGGACACCAGAGTTGAAGAGAAAGAGAGGGAAAAAATGGATAAGTATGAAAATAGAAATAAGAAGGATATGGGATATGCCAGTGGAAATCGTACCCATAATCATAGGAGCACTTGGCACGATCCCAAGATCCCTGAAAAGGAATCAAGAAAAACTAGAGGCTGAAGTAGCTCCAGGACTCATGCAGAAGAGTGTGATCCTAGAACCGGCACACATAGTAAGAAAAGTGATGGACTCCTAAGGAGGATGGATGCAACCCGGAACCCCACACTATAAATACCACCCAGTCGAATTGGAGGACTGTGATAGAGCAAAAAAAAAAAATTAAATAAATAAATAAATAATAATAATATTTATTCTATGCCTTATTACAGACAAAGATGATGTCAGTAATTATTCTTGATTATTTCGTAAATAACCCAAAATTGAGAGAGAGAGAGAGAGAGAGAGAGAGAGAGAGAGAGAGAGAGAGAGAGAGAGAGAGAGAACAGACTTCAGTAATCATTGCTCAGTCAAAATATTTACCATCATAGAATTACTCCAACACAGAAAAGCTTTTCATCATATACTCTAGATACCTCTCATCTCTCTCTCTCTCTCGCCGCAAGGGTATACACATTTCTAAAAGTGGAAAGTGACGTTGTTGCTCAATTAGTGCCTGTTTATGAACTAAAGTTATCTGTGCATGAGCTGTTTACTGTAACCTTTCAAAGGAAAACAAATAATGATTTGCATCTTCGTCTAAGCAAAGAGAGAGAGAGAGAGAGAGAGAGAGAGAGAGAGAGAGAGGGGTAGGGGGGGGGGGGGAAGGTTTACATGCTTTATAGATGATTAAGAAAGAAAAAGAGATAAAACAGAGAGAAGTTTGTTTTTATATATTATTCACGAAGAGAGAGAGAGAGAGAGAGAGAGAGAGAGAGAGAGAGAGAGAGTGAGGAGTTTTTGCCTGTTTTCTAGATTATTAAGGAAAAAAGAGAGAAAACAGAGAGAAGATTAATTTTTTCTATATATTATTCATAAAGACACAGGATCATATTGTATTGTATGTGTGCCTATACGCTACATATACTGTAAGTGTATAAGAGAGAGAGAGAGAGAGAGAGAGAGAGAGAGAGAGATTATGTTTGTACAGGCAAGATGGACAAATAGGTAGGTAGGTTCATGTAGACAAGTGTTGTGTATTTATCTATTTATTTATTGAGAGAGAGAGAGAGAGGGAGAGAGAGAGAGAGAGAGAGAGAGAGAGAGAGAGAGAGAGAGACTATGTTTGTACATGCAAGATGGACAAATAGGTAGGCAGATTCATTTACACAAGACGCATGGTGTCTCTGTTTATTCAGAGAGAGAGAGAGAGAGAGAGAGGAGAGAGAGAGAGAGAGAGATCCCATCGGCAAAGTTCGCAG
The DNA here is from genome assembly GCF_015104395.2 of Macrobrachium nipponense. NCBI lineage: Eukaryota > Metazoa > Arthropoda > Malacostraca > Decapoda > Palaemonidae > Macrobrachium > Macrobrachium nipponense. Next base: position 19,860,690 of record NC_087219.1, read on the forward strand.
ATAGGGAGGACCTCCGAGAGTTGCGTAAGCCAGTCCTAAGTTGATGCAACTGATTTCGAGCCTTGCGTAACGAAGACCGCATTGCCCATTGCTTAAGTCAGCGTTGTTTTTACTGGCCCACGCTGTGTCCTAAAAATAGCCGTTGGACCGGGGGATGGGGGGACTGAAGGATATATACAGCATCCTTAGAAGGACTCCTTGGCCCATGGGAGCGGAGACTGTCGAGGCGCTTGCCGATAACGAGAGTAGCCGGGAATACCTATCATATTCATTTTCTATTTTGATTTGTTTCAATAACTGATGGATCGTTTTCAGTAGCTCACTGACTCTGTTGCTCTCTCGGTGCAATTTAAATTCCACCCATGTAAATTCCATCCACAAAAATTCCACCTATTTAAAATTCCACCCACGAAATTTCCCCCCAAAAACGATTTGCTTTACAAATGGGAAATATGGGAAATAGAAACAGATAATAAAAAAAAAAAAGATCTTTGAATCAGTTGAAAATATAAAAAAACAGATAGTATAAAAAAAAAACATTTTTAATCTATGAATGAGTTGAAAATATAAAAATCACAAAATTATATATAAATATTTTATTGTATTTTAATTAGTTAAAATCAGTTCTTAATTCAACCTATATCATGCCACTTTGTAACCCATTGTCTCGCACAGAAGCCCCATACCACCCTCAGCCGAAGGTCAAGGAAGTTTATATGGCGTTCACTAGTGGTCACCCACCCAATTAATGACCAAACCCAACACTGTTTCACCCCACTGACCAAACTACCATCCAGGAATGCACAGTGGTCACATGTCCAAGTAGTGACTAGACCTAATTTCGTTTATATAACATGTTGACATGATTAAAGGCATCATGCATGAGACGTGACAAAGCTCACACAGGAATCATGTTTATTTGTTCCTTAGTAGTTTTTGCAGTTCATATTTTCGTTCTTTTTTTTTTTTTTTTTTTGAAATTGGCAGTCTGTTCTTGGGGTAGATTTCTTTGCAATTATTAATAATAATAAAAAAATAATAATGAAACTGGTAAAAGTGTTACTAGATTATTCATATGTCGTAATACCGTCTTCTTAAGCGGCTTTCTCTCTTTCTCTCTCTCGCCTCGCCCGCTCTCCCCCCCCCCCCCCCCCCCCCTCATCCCCCCCCCCCCCCCCCCCCCCCCCCCCCCCCCCCCCCCCCCCCCCCCCCCCCCCCCCCCCCCCCCCCCCCCCCCCCCCCCCCCCCCCCCCCCCCCCCCCCCCCCCCAACCAATGAGAAAAAAAAGTTATACTAGTTGATAAACCTACTTATATTAGGGGCGACTGCATGTAGAAGCATTAGGAATCGACGCAATTTGGATCCAGAGAGAGAGAGAGAGAGAGAGAGAGAGAGAGAGAGAGAGAGAGAGTAATACAACCGTCTTTATTAACTGGATAAAAACGCAGATTTAATGCTACATTAAGATGAGACAAAAATTTGTATACGTGCATACCCTCGCATACTCTGTGACCTTCCTTTCGTCATACAGAGTACATTAAAGGGTGAATTTCTGTTAATGAATCATTGCCTGAGAAGAGACATAACTGTAAAAACTTGCATCTCATCTCTCTCTCTCTCTATCTATCTCTCTATCTATCTTTCTGTCCATCCATCTATCCATCTCCCTCTTTCATTTCCCGTGTACGCAAAGAAAGGTGTTTATTTGAAATAAAGCGATATTTACTCACGTTAGTTTAATTTTCAATAATCAACTTCTTTATTAAATCTTATGATTTTAAGGAAGTTAAGTTCCTATCATCCTTTTCTCCAATTTTGTTCCATCAATATTTTACTAGAGTAGTTCAATAGATTAACCATTGACATTATCTGTACTGTTTCTTGCAAATGGTACTGTTCTCATGGATTCCATAAAACAAATAAAACCACATTTCTGATCTTTATCCAAGCAATCATTTACCTTCTCTGAGAAAGGTACTTTAGAGAAAGGTTTTATCAATTCAGTTACAGCCATTTGAACTGGCTGTAGCTAGTCTTTTTACATGTACCCTCGACCTCTTGGGACATACGTTTCCTGTATCAGTTCTACATGATGGTCTTTGCTCCATAATCATATTATGTTTACCGCCACATAAAGAATTCGTGGGTTTGTTTACATACTCTTCTTCCACCACTGTTTCTCCCTAGGAATTCTAGTCACTTCCTGGATCTTTGACGTTTCCCGCCCAGTCTTTTGCTTTTAAGGATCTCTGGCGGATTCGTAGTTTGTTTACATCCTCCTCCTTCTCCTCTTCTTCTTCTAGGGAAATCTGATCTGATCCTAGTTTGTTTGTATAAAGTCTTTCCTCTTTTTTTTATCGTCTTCTTGTACAGAAACCTGATCAGCTCATGTAAATAAATCTGGCCAATTTTCCGCAGGTTTTCCTGCCTTTCTTCTTTTTCTTCTTGTAGGAGAAACCTGGCTATCTGCGTTTTTACTGCCCATTCTTTTTCTTACTTCAACTTTTTTCTCGAAAAGAAATCTTACAAGTCATCGCAGTTAATTTTTTCTCTTATAAATGTGAAGGTTGACAGGAAGAACAGATGAATGTATTAGTCAAACAATGAAGAGAGATCAAAATGAAAAGCAGCAAAGAGAAAGAGTGTGTGAAGGAGGGAAAGAAGAAATAAATGAAAAGATGTTTATACAACTTTACGTGACATTCATTTTCCTCAGCGTGGCCCCTTCTCTCTCTCTCTCACACATACACACACACACACACACACACACATATATATATATATATATATATATATATATATATATATCTATATATGTGTGTGTGTGTGTGTGTGTGTGTGTGTATATATATATATATACACAATTTCCCGTCCTTATGCTCTCAATCTCTCTTGTTTAAAAAAAAAAAAACCCCCAAAAAAGCACGGTTTGCAGCATGTCAGATTATTCAATTATTTAACGTTAGCTCGAGAGAGACTGTGAATATAGGGGTGATTTTTTCCCTTGTTTTGTCAATGCGTACTTCTTTCTATGTAAGTTCAGCCAGGAAAGGAGTTCAGTTTCAGGTTAATCTTATCCTTGAAGATGGTTCCACCGAAAGGGTTAGGTTGGGGGGAGGGGTGGGAAGGTGGGCGGCGTTTGATCCGCCCATAGTAACTGCTAAACAGACTTAAATGCCGTATGCTTAAGGGTGTTAGTCGTTAGTTTTGAAGAAGGACAATAAAAACCATTCGATCCTGCTGATGCAACCAAGCTGCATGCACACATCATGAACAAAAATGCTTGTCGGAACCACACCCTTTCTGCAAGTATTTTGTGAAAAAAAAGAAACACGCCTAGTCAAGCTAAAATCGCTCATGTTTACTCAAACAAGAATAAACTGAAATTAGGAACTGAAGCTTAAAGATAAGAGCGGCTTCGACGAGCGGCGAAGCGGGTTTGAATATCATTCACTGAGTGAAAAATCGGAGTGAAAAATCCGGAGTGAAAAGCTGGAGACTGCGTCCTGACTATTTTTAGACTGGAAGGACGCCTGGATTTATTTATCTATCAATCTTTATTTATTTCCAAGTTCTTTCTGTATGCTTGTTTTGCCAAACGTTTTCGTATTTATATGTGTGTATGAATGTATTATATCTGCGTGTCTACATATATGATCCATCATTTCCCAAAACTACTTTTTGTCGTTCTCTCTCTTTCTAGCTAGAGATAGCGAATCACGCCCATTGAGAGGAAAGAATGAGTATTCATTTGGTGATCAGAGAGAGAGAGAGAGAGAGAGAGAGAGAGAGAGAGAGAGAGAGAGAGCGAGAGTTAAGAATGTATTCAGTTATGAAGTTGGCTTTGACGAGGTAATCCTTACCTCAAATGAGGTAGACAGATATAAAGATTTACCTCAACGAGACAATCCTTGGCTGAAAAGAGGTAGACATTTATCATGATTGACCTCGACGAGGCAATTCCCAACTCATAGAGGTTTACAGATACCAAGACTGACCTCGAAGAGGTAATCTTCAACTCAGTAGAGGTAGACAGATATGAAGATTGACCTCCACGAGGCACTCCTCATCTCAAATGAGATAGACAGATATCAAGATTGCCCTCAACGAGGCAATCCCCAGTTCAAAAGAGGTAGACATATATCAAGACTGACCTCGACGAGGCAATTCTCAACTCAATAGAGATAGAAATATATTAATGTTGACCTCGATGAGGCAGTCCTCATCTCAAATGAGGTATACAGATATCAAGATTGACCTCAACGAGGCATCTCCCAGCTCAAAAGATATAGACATATTGACCTCGACGAGGCAGTCCTCAGCTCAAATGAGGTAGACAGATACCAAGACTGACCTCGACGAGGCAATTCTTAGCTCAATCCACACCTCAAAAGAGGTAGACAGAACTCAAGATAAACGGTGAGCAAACGTTTAGACAGAGACCTACAGAAAGTTAAGAACATAGACGGGATTATTATTTATTATCATAAAAAAGTGGACTACTAAACAAAGAAAAATACAAATATCAGTTATGTGAGACAATGAAGTTAAAAGAAGGACTCATGAAAGATATTATTATTATTATCATTATTATTATTATTAAAGGAGAAAGGGAGAACTAACCAATAAAAGCGACGAATGAAGAATCAGATCAATCTTTATATAAGTACAGTTACATAAGCCATGAGTTAAAAAAAAAACTATAAGTTATGGACGATTTTGTAACAGTTAATAGCAAAAAAATATATATATAAAAAGGCCGACTACTTTCATAATCAAGAACCCGTGCGGTAGTAGTTTTTTTTTTTTTTTTTTTTTGTAGCCAGGGGCGGCGTCCATAACCGGAATGATGTGATCGAAAAAAAAATGGGAATAAAGATGAAAAAAAATTGGACAAAACTGAAACTGGAAAAATAAAAAATACCAAAACCGGAATAAAATTAAAAAAAGAAAAACTGAGACTGAATTAAAAAAACTAAAGAATCAACCCCATGCCTTACCACCGTGCAACTGGACTGATAAATAGGTTCGTCTGCAGACTGGCTGATGCAATCTTCCACATTGTAACCTTGAAGGGTCGTGTCCACCATATATAGCTGGTATGGCTCGCGTCACTGGCCTTGTCTGAATGTATTAATTCATTTGGTTGTTTGTTTTATCTTCTCTCTTATTTGCAAGCTGTAGTCTTTGTTCAATTGTCATTGGTAGATTTGATTAAATTTATTTCTTTAATTTGTTTGACTTATTTTATTTAATTCAATTTATTTTTATTGATTTATCTAATTTTCCCATACTTATGAAGATGGTCTGTACTACATATCAAATAACAATGACTTATTCATTATATCTATTTTTTTCACAAATGAATACAATAATATGACCGGTTTTTCAGCAAATATTTTGGGATGAGGTTGCTAACCCTACGCCTTTCGCCTCCATGACCGCGAACCTTTGAAATCGTCTAACTACCGCGTATAAAATTCCCTATTCAAGTCAAAAGAGTCACACTGCTTCGGGATCTTGCCTAAGGCGCTTCGCCCCGCCCGCAAAATCGATCTCGGGGTCTTCTTGATAGTGCAACGAACGTCATAAAAATCAGACTTCTATGGTAGATTCACGTCACCTGTGCATCTGATGTCTAGGCCATTCCCTTACGACGATCCTAATTGGCTGTTGATAAGACACAAGGCTGGAAATTCTCAGTCTCTCTCGAGAGTTCATATAGGCAGGGATGTATGTTTCACCTTTCCTGAGGGAAACTTTTGAAAGACGTATCCCTCAGGAGAAGTGGAACATGACTCCTACCTATGTGAACTCTCGAGAGAGACTGAGAATTTGCAGCCATGTGATTGGCCTATCAACAGCCAATCAGGATCGTCGTAAGGGACTGGCCTAGACATCAGATGCACGGTTGATGTGAATCTACCATAGGTCTATATTTGCATCGTCATAATAACTGTTCATCGAGGTACAAAAATTGCAAAGCTGGTAGGCTCGCAGCCTCACACCTAATGTAAAGAAGTGTCACAGGAAGAAAAAAAAAACCATGTATTATAAAAACCTCAACGCTGGATCCATATATATGCGTTGTCTTAGTAACAGTATAGGTAAGAAAAAAAAAATTACAGGCGGGCAAATAGTTAAAATAAATTGTAGGGTGGTAGGCTCGCACCCTCACACTTAATGTAAATAGAATTCACACACAAAAAATGATACCCTCTTCTGGATCTATCATCTGGGTACATAACGCACTTACTTGTAAATGCCCTGTCATGGTGGGTCAGTGGGTAAGTACCCCAAGTACATTTAAACCTACGTGATTATCTATGAGTTCCCGAAACTAGGTGAAGGTGAAAGTCCCATGAGTAGCCTTTATTTGTCGGTTACTTATCTTATCTATCTAATCTGCTTAAAAAACAATTCGCCTCCTTAAAGTTCCTCTCATTTTCTTTTAAAAACACTTTCATTCAACTCATTGATTTGTGAGTATTTCTTAATTACGTGATTTTGATAATTCAGAGCCTTTTAAAATAGGCGCGGTTTGGATTCCATGATGCGTTGCTTTCACCTGCGAGTATTTAACTTTCGCACGTTTTCTTATAGCCTCTTCTCATTTAGATGTCCGACTTCTTTAACACTGTCTGGCTGTAATTTTCAATCCTAATTTAACCCAGTAGTCTGGATAATCTATTCGATAATGATGATTATTATTATCATTTTTTTATTACTTTATTTTATTTATTTATTTTTTTTGCTCTATCACAGTCCTCCAATTCGACTGAGTGTATTTATAGTGTGGGGTTCCGGGTTGCATCCTGCCTCCTTAGGAGTCCATCACTTTTCTTACTATGTGTGCTGTTTCCAGGAGCACACTCTTCTGCACGAGCCCTGGAGCTACTTCAGCCTCTAATTTTTCCAGATTCCTTTTCAGGGATCTTGGGATCGTGCCTAGTGTTCCTATGATTTTGGGTACAATATTATTATTATTATTGTTGTTATTATCACTCATAACATGAACCCTATTCGTATGGAAGAAGCCCACCACAGGGACCAATGGCTTGGAATTCAAACTTCCAAAGAATATGGCGTTCATTCGAAAGAAGTAACATGACTTTTTTTTTAATTTTAAAGCAAACAAATTAAAAATATGAGTTAGGGGTTAATAAACTGTGCTGTATCTATTTATTTTGATATAAAAAAAATTGCTCGTACGTACTTTAGGCCAGAACTGGAAACCTAAAAGATAAATCAATTGTAATTCTGTTGTAAAATACATTTTGAGGAAAAGAAGGATTGAAAAAAATCTAACAAATAAAAAAAACAAAATAAATAAAAAATCAAATAAATCACTGTTTTTTTAAATAAAAAAAATCACTAACCCTGTAGGAAATACAGAAATAAGAGACCACTCATTAAAAAAGGAAATATAAATGAACAAATAAAGAAATACATTAATTTTTGAGGCTCAAGTTGCACATCTTTTTTACTAATAAATAAAACCAGATATTGTATTTTCTAAAATATATATAAATACTTACTTTACTTTTACTTTATCTTCCCGCCACTAGCCAGTGGCATAAGGCTGATACAGTTCCTCTCCATCTGTCTCTATCCCGAGCCCTTTCCCTTACTCCTCTAAGTTTTTTGGATTTCATCCTCAAGATCCCTGACAATTATGTCTATTCCACTATCCAATTATATTATATATTCATAATATATTCTATATATATATCTATATTATATATATATAGATATATATATATTATATTACTAATACATATTATATATATATATTATATATATTATATACTTAATATATATATTGTTTCATATATTAATATATATATATATAATATAAATATACCACATTCTCAATTTTTACGGACCCAAAACCAAATTTCAGTTACATAAACGTGTGTAAAAAAAAAAAAAAAAAAAAAGAATAATTCTACATTCTGTAATCATACGGCGCATGAAACCTTTTCATCTTATCCACAGAGGCACACACCATTTTTTTTGTTTTTTTTTTGCTACATACAGCATCAGAATAGAACGACTCTTAATCGCAGTCACTTGTTGAGTGTGAGACTTTCAACGATATTTCCTTCAGACGAGAGAGAGAGAGAGAGAGAGAGAGAGAGAGAGAGAGAGAGAGAGAAAGGTAGCAAAATATGCCATCAACAAAGCCATTCTTTCAATCCGCCATAACTTCAGTTCCCCACTCCATCTTTTGCTTCATTGGAAACGTTAATTCCTCTCCACTTCTGAGCCATGCTCCATTAGCGAAGGTGAATGGAAGAAGCTGGCGGATTCTATGGAGAGGAAATCACTGGGACGCATTTCGAGGAAGAGAGAGAGAGAGAGAGAGAGAGAGAGAGAGAGAGAGAGAGAGCTGGAAGCATTCTCCATTTGGATTCACGTCTCGAAATTAAAAACCTATTTTGGCGTTTTACAGCTTTCATTCTCTGTTTATGATAATGTTTGTGTGTGTGTGTGTGTGTAGGTAAAGTCCTAAAGACAAAAAGGATTTAATATTACACTTTATCATAGATTTTCGGCTACAGTTTATTATTGTTTATTTGTATGTAAAAGCTATTCCTTACACTAACCCTTTACTTTATGTCACAGGCATTCCCTAGTGTCTATATAGCATATATATTCGTATACATACATACAAATATGTATATATATTAATAGCACGACCTCATTTAAACTGGATGGTCTCTAGAGGACATATTTATTCAGGAAATGTTACCAGCTTGTTAGGGCTAACAGTCCTCTTCGTCCTGTTATTAATTGTAATAATTAATCAATGCACAGAACAATTGTGTAGTAAGGGCTGAAGTTCACACACACATACACATGTATATATATATATATATATATATATATTATATATATATATGTATATATATATTTATGTATGTATACTTTAATACTACATATAAATATATGGTATATGTGTATTTATACACTTACATATACATACGTACTCTATGTAAGCTTACGTATGTACATAAATATATATATATATATATAAAACATAAAAAACTCAGCAATCTTCTCTAGTTCAGTCTCTTATCAACATTACTACAAAGAAGAAGAAGAAGAAGATATAAAGGGCCATAATAAAAATCGAAAAGTTGATATCGAACTTGAACTTCCTTATCAGCTGGAAAGACTCAGTTGTGGAGGCGGCATGCGTCAACGAGAGCGTTTCATTATCACCGAAATCTGATAAGAGAGAGAGAGAGAGCGAAAGGTTGCGTAGGACAGAACCAGACGGACAGACAGAAAGATAAAGATACCTTATTCTCCATAGTTTTTCGCAACACTCAATCTTCGTAATAGCATGAAAGACCTGAATGGTAATAATATATTGTTATTATTGCAAACACCTTTATTTTTTATATCATTGTCATAATAATTATCATTTTATATCCTTATTAACGTAATCGTTATTATTATTATCTTTCATTTCGAGAATCATCATCCGATTCCTCTCTTGCGTTATTTTAGCCACGCCCACAAAAGTGGAGATATAAAGAAGTACTCAAAAGAGAGATGGTCTGGTTATGAGGGATGAATGGGGGATAACAGAGTAATGAGAAGGGTGAATGAGATGGAAGTGGTACGAGGAGAAGAGGGGGGAAGTCCTGGAAAGTCCTGGAAAGATGGAATGAAGGGATGGATGGCGCAGTGAAAATTGGCAGGGGGCCAGGAGGGTGAGGAGGAGGACTGGGAGGCTCGAGTTCGGGAGGGGGAGGGGGTGTTAGATAATAATGAACCGTTGGTGTAGGTCAGTCAGTAACAAGTACTAACGAGAACGAAAATGCATCACATGGCTTAACTCTCTCAAATTTTTCAGGTACAGTAATCATTACACTTACCAACTATTGCGCTCACGCATCACTGTTGTGGCTTTAAAGCAAGACATGTTAACATACACAATAGCTACTAGGCCTACCCACTGTCAAGCAGTTTTAATGTCTGCATTACTGTGAACGCGTTAAACACTTTTTTTCTTACACTTTTTGCTACTCTTGCATATCCGGGAGCAATAATGTTTAGCACAACTTTTGGAAATGCGTTTAGCAAAATATGAAATTTTTCCCGTCATGCTCATCTCTTGCAACAAACCTTTGACAGAAAAAGTTAACAGTCATTTTCTTCTCCTGAGGTTTTGGAACGATACCTAGAGAGCATTGCTAAATAAGGACTACCATAAGAAAGCAATTTTGACTTGTTTGTAATAAGATCGTTCTCTAAAGGAAAAGATAATCCAGATAAGCACCGAATCAACTTGCATAGGCCTAGTGTTTGTCTGGCCAAGATTGTACTTAGAATATATTCTAGGTTCATATGATATAGCAGCTTACCAAATGAGTAGTTTGAGGGCATGGGTCTAGCCTAGGTTACCAAATTTCATTTCCTGTTTCATAAAGGTTGATGAAACCATATTAAAGAAGGATCTTCTACATATATAAAAATACAGTTATTTTTACTTTGAATCGAATAATAGGTTAGATGTTTTCTACGGTTTATCTACGACGTCCTGAAAGACTGCCACCAAGTATGGCGTTTCGGACTTTCGTCGAGAGACCACTTGCGATAAAATAAGCGTTCTTTAACAACTCTTCCGTCGTCTTTACGTATCCAACTCTGACAGATTGACAGCATAGACAATATCCTACAGGCCTACCAACTGTAAAGACTTCCTAATGAATGAAAAAATAGAGCATGTGTCAAAATGCAACCCGGTAACATGTTTAAAAGACGAGACTTTTGCCACAACCAACCAGTAACCGAGGCCTATAGACCTAGCATTTTTAAATAACGAGGAAGCAATTGTTTACCGCTTTTTATTTGAAAAACATAAGATAAATTATGCTTTGATTTCAGAACATTAATCATGACTGCACTTATATGCCACAGTAATATGCTGAAGATATAAGACATGTTAAAAGAGAAACCGTATCTGAGGTCAGGAAGCCATTTGCTGACTAGCGCAAAATTATGGGTAAAAAAAGTTCAATAGGCTTTGCTTAATTGTGAAATGGTAACCCATTATCTCATGAAGAATTCATGCGTCCATTTCTGCCATCAACAGCAGCACAGCGTAAATCATGAAGACAACGAACGAAGCAAATCGCTGAACACTAATTCGCGGGCGTTTTAAAGCCGGCCTCAGGTAGCGCCTCTTTAGTGGCAGCAAACCGAACTACGTGAACCTCTGTGGTGTACGAGGTAGGAGTAGGTTGTGTTTAAAATTATCGATTATTTTTATATAAATCTCTTGAAATAATCGACTTTCTCACGCCTACCATGAATAGATTGTCGAAATGTTCAGTGATTGCTTTACGACTTTTTTCAAATAATCGCAGATAACATAGTTTATTGTTGATGCTCTATGGTGTAGGGAGCGGTTAATATCTAAATTTAACGTATATCTTTATAACTCTCTTGATATAATCGATTATTTTATACATGAGGTAAATCAAATGCTGAATTGTTAAATAATCGAGTATTTTAAAAACAGTAACATTAACTTGTTAAATCGAAACTTTTTAGAAAACTCTTATAATGTTGGATTATTTTAATGATAACTGGAGCATAGGTGTTACAATAATCGATTATTTAAATAATTCTGACAATAATCGAACATTTTACTAACAAGAATATTGATAGACATATTGAAACGATCAACTGTCAATTAGATCTATTAGTGTCACAGAACATTTTGATAATTTTTAAATATTTATTATCTAGATAATTGTGAATTAAAAATATATACGATTTGAAATGAATAGTGCAACCAAGTGACATATTTAAGGTTTTCCAATGAAGTATCTTTTATTACATTTTAATATGAAAGGGGATTTTCCCTGTGTGTTATAGAGAGACGCTAGGAAAGCTACCCCGACTAAGGATTTGTCTCCAAAATATTTGTTTGTTTGTATGGTGTTTTTACTTTGCATGGAACCAGTGGTTATTCAGCAACGGGACCAACGGCTTTACGTGACTTCCGAACAGGGTTGCCGCGATATCCGCACATCACCGAGAAACTAGCTTCGCACCGGGAGGTGTAGTGTTCATTGCCAAGCAATGTTGTTTTACTACACTAACTAGACTAAATAGTCACCCTGCTTATATTTATATTAACCGTATCTTTACCAGTATATGAGTTGGGTTTACTAATCAAACCTTTTTAGGATCCACGGTCCAGACAGAACAGGTCAACCAGACAGCTTCCCAATTTTAAGCCTCTTCTGCTCACCTACGTCATCTGAGGGAGCGTGGTGGTTCGAACCATTAATTAAGACCGTAGGTCTACGCACCGTCAAGAGACCTTTATTTTTTTATCTATTTTTTTTATTAGAGAATGTTTTTGAAAATACGATCTTTCAAGTGTCAAAAGAATGTAAATAAAACAACATTTGCCTTTTGAAAATATTTGATCAAGTTACCGAAATTCAGTTGCTTCATATCTTCTGAAACATTACGTGACTTTAATGATAGTCAAATTTAGAATCGAACGAGACACGCGAACAGTGTTCAGTCTCGAGGCTGATTCATAACATTCGATATATATATATATATATATATATATATATATATATATATATATATATATATAAATATATATATGTATGTATGTATGTATGTGTGTGTGTGTGTGTGTGTGTGTGTAATTACTGTTTTATAGTTCTGAATGTTATGTATCATTAAATGCGTAAATTAGGCCACAAAGTGAACACGGGCAAGTAAATTTATTCCTAAAGTTTTCAGCAAAAAGTGGGAAGTTTAAAAAAAAAAACTGCACTGAAATGTATTTCTTTACTAAAATCGGTTGATTTTCATCCATTACTTTGCGTTCCCCACAGAGTAAGTTGACAAGCTCAATAAATCCTTCGATATTCATAAGTAGTTTATTCTTTCTTTTCTTTTTTAAGCCACATTTATCACTTTAGTTAACATGCTCTATGTTAAATCAAAACGTTTGCTGAAGTAATAATAATAATAAACAACCTAATATATAACATAGGTCTAGGCTTAAAATCAGTGCCATAAGCATTGTAAACAGACAAAAACGATATGAAACATGTAGGTCTATTATATGCCACCTTTTATGATCCGGATATTTTGAAATGAGATATTTTCCCAAGAGAATCGACAGCATATTATGCATGATTTATATTATACATATGGTAATCCTAAGTCAAACGAATGTTCTATTCGGGGCTATGAGTCCAAAAAATTGGAAAAGAGCACATCATAATTGGTCTTTTTTTATCAATAAGCTACATTAATATAAAGAAAATCCACGATTATAATACACCACTTCCTTGCATAGTGATATCGAAACTTATTCGGTTATAATCAATTGAATCACTTCAACTAAAGCATTTACCTAATACATATTTCAGTTGTTTCTCAAAAAAATAAATAAATAAATAAATAAAACTCATTAAACAGGACTAAGTTTACAATAATGTAAGTCAGTCTTCACCCTAAGATTAATTCACCCAATTTTACTAACCTATACATATAATTACAAAGGCAAATTGAAGATTACTGGACCTAAAGAATGAATCCATTGTAACACATCACGTTTGGGTTACGTCATCTGCTGTTGTCAAAATCGGTTCTTAATTGACAATCTTATGATCGTATCTGATATTGGCGCGTGAACACTCGAGACTAGTAAAAATGGTTCATTTTTCAAAAATATTAGTATTTTCAAAAATATTATATAATTTCAATCATTTTTTATTAATGGATAAAAGTTTTAAAAGCATAAATATATTGTGACGAAGTGGCCTAGAGTATCTGGGTCTGGATACCATTAATACTTGGTGCACGAAGTAGTCAAAGATCTGTGTCTGGACACCATTAATGTTTGTTAACCCAAATTGCCAAGTATCTGGTTACTACACTTACCATTTGTACTTGCTTGTACAAGAGACCCTTTTATTCCTGGGTCTGGGACACCCTTTGTACTTAGGGCACAGTTTGTTCAAGTACCTGGTTATTACTTACCTCACTACAGACAGACACTTGACCCTTCATCACAAATACCAAACGACTGAATACTCTAAAGGTAATAGTGATCCCTTATACAACTGAACAGTCAAGAAAACAATCAGTCTAAGTTCATTAAAATAGGTGTGAGGTAATCTTAATTAAAGGGCATCACTCTTTCTACAAGTTAAAATCTAAGTATTTCCCTGATTCTGTTTTATTTGTGGGAAACGTCACAATTATCACTCTATATTTCTACTTAAACAAGAGTAAAATATAATACTTAATTGCTATATACTGGTGGAAGTCAATGAAACTCTTCCAAAAATTTTAAATACAAAAATTTATTTCTACATTCAAAATTTATAAGTGAAATTCCCAATCTCAGGGAAATTGTTATTACTTGAAAACAAAAGTTTAATTAATTCTTGAATTAATTCTTAAGCCAAATTAAATAAAAGTTTATCAAGAAAATTATTTAAATTAAATCATAAAGCAATAATTAAATTTGAAATGAAATTCACTTAATTACAAATTAATTTGCAAGTGTTAAATTCTAACAATTATATAATAGAATATTATTCAAACTAAATAAACAAAATAAAGACATTGCAAAAACATTATGCATATAAAATTGGATATGTCAAAAGAACAAAGCAAAAGATAAATGTGTTTAAAAATGATAAAACCTCGAAGTGCACTTCAAAACATTTGTAAAAATACCTTATACAAAGCTGCAGCTTCAATCAAAAGGCCTGTTACAATTTTACACTTTCGTGGGCGCCTTCACAAAACTAATAGAAATAACACTATGTTCAGATTCCACAAACAACACATACATTAAGACAGTTACTGGGTGACCTTCTCAAATACAAAATTAACGTGAGCTACGTTAAGTTACTGAAACCGCCTCGCAACCGAGCGAGCGAGAGAGAGGATAGAGAGATTTTGAGAGAGAGAGAGAGAGAGAGAGAGAGAGCAATGTTAAACTCTCTATAACACATGCCGCTATGTCTGAAAAGCGAATGAAAAAGGTTCTCTATCCCCGTAAGTGTATATGGCCTATGGGGCGGTTAGCAAAACGAAAACATACTACGTCATCTCTATAAGGGTATGGAGCAGAATGAACAAGGCCCTTGTTCCGTTACAAGCCCGATCGGAACGATAAAAAATTAGCTTAACTCATCTATTTTCAAGGAATTGAATAAAAGTGTGGCCTGGGAGGTCTTACGCACGTGTTTGCGCCGATAAAGAAATCAGCTTAGCTAAGACATTCTCAAAGTGTGAATACAACCCTCTTCACAGAGGCTCACATATAAGCACTTACTCTCTGTCTTATGTTACTTCAAGATGAAAAGCTGGATCACTTAGCACATGTTATCTTTAAATTTGGGGATCTGAACACAAAAAACATACATTTCATAACATGATACACAGGTTCTGATGTGAATTAATCATATTACCACAATTATAATTGCATTACAAAACTTACACTATAAGAATATATATATATATATATATATATATATATATATATATATATATATATATATGCCGCATATGTGAGGAGTGCGCAAGACCTCAGCTCTGCATTCAATGACTTCCCCTCGAATCTTCTCCGCACTTTTGGTCGTTTCTCCGCGCTTTGGCAACACTGCTTCCGAACCACGTCGAGAGTGAACTTATATCACCAGAAATACACATCTCTCACTCCTCAATGGAATGGCCGAGAATCGAACCCGCGACCACCGAGGTGGGACGCCAACACCATACCAACCACGCCACTGAGGCGTTTGTCTCCAAAATGTGCTTGTAAAGTATTAAAAGTATTAAAAAAAAAAGTTGCTTGAATCTAGGCGCTTTTTAGTGAGTTTTTTTTAATAGATATAAAAGCAAGTATGTTTAGATGTCTAGAATCAATAAATAAATGAATACAATCATTTTAAGCAGAATAATCTAGTTGAAATAATAGATTATTTTATTATAATACAAGATTACATTGAAGACAATACTAAAAGCAAAAATTCTAAATACTATTAACTTTATTGTTATGTTCAAATAAGATGTCGATGTGGCAAATCTATAAATTCAAAAAATTATTTTGATAATTTGTTGAAATAATCAAGCACGTTAATAATAGTTGCATACACACACCTGCTGACATAAACGATTATTAAATTAACTTAAAATAACTGAACCTTTCATCACTAACTTCTATAATTAACATTCCGAAATTATCGATTATATTGATAATTGTTTAAATAATCGACATTTTAATACATAACATAATTAATTCTTTTCGATACTCAATTATCTGAAAATTATATTAGACAATTGAGCGTTTTTTGAATTACAACATTAGCAAGGTTCGGTAATATATTTTATTTACAAAACCCATCTTAATAATAGGACATTTTAGTGTTCACAAGAATGTTAGAATAATCGATTATTTCAATAAATCTGAAAATAATCGAAAGTTTTAATAGCAATAATTTCGATAAGAATATTAATAGGAACAATTAAGTTTCTATAATATATATAAATGAAAACGATCCTTATTTTAATAATTGTTTTAAAACAACTCAACTCCTTTGATAATCTATAAAATAAATATGTCAAGATCTTAAAATAATCGCACGTTTGCAGAAATAATATTAGCATTTACTTGAGCAGTTATTTCAAAAACCCGTCAGATTAAACCATTATTTTAATAAAAACGTTAGTGGGTGTATTTAAATGACTCAACAATTTAGCAAGCAGTATGTTTAGTGAGAGAGAAAGAGAGAGAGAGAGAGAGAGAGAGAGAGAGAGAGAGAGAGAGGCTACACACTTGCTGTTCATGTGTACCTTCGAAATGATCACCTGCTTTGGCAGGTAACAACGATTTTGGTCGAACTTACAAAACAAGAAGGATGGAATGAGCACAATTATCTATTTATTTAGTTATTTTTCAGCTAATTACTATTGTTATCATTCATTATAGTTACATCAATTCGATATTGGTATTTGTTATCCTAAATTGGGAGAAGTATTGAACAATATGAGCGTGAGCATATCGACTATTATGTCCAATTTCCATTTGTAGGCCTAACATTCGATTCAGTAACTGACTGGTAATTGACTACCGTAGGTTGAACCTGAGGTGGGCAGAGAGAGAGAGAGAGAGAGGGGGGGGGGGACGATAGGTGTGTGTGTGTGTGTGTGTGAGAGAGAGAGAGAGATAGGACGTAATGCGCGAGAAATACTTACTGGTGTACAAAATTCTTCAGCGGTACAATTTGTTAAGCCTAGATTGTCGAAACGAAAGAAGCCTTTTATTTCAAGTTAGCCAGAGAGAACGGGAAAGAAAGAGAGGTTTCCCCGTGTACAAAACTTGATGCACGGATGCATCAATGGTACGAGAAAGAGAGAGAGAGAGAGAGAGAGAGAGAGAGAGAGAGAGAGAGAGAGAGAGGGAATTTCCAATGTAAAAAAGAACACTATCATCGGCACCGCCTGGCTAAGCAATATATGCCACCTTCCAAAGGCAAGTCAGTCAGTCAGTGACGAACCAGGACTCGAGCAACACCAGTGCTGCTTCACCTCTCGCTCGCGCCGAGAGAAAACCCTCCCCCCTCAACCAAGATTAGACTCATATCCTGTCTTTACCATTGCCGTCTTTAAAGATTTTTTCCACGCGTAGACGCCACTCTTCCCTGAGATACAAAATAGCCAAGGTTATCATTATATCAGCAGGATTTTTCCAGATAAGAGAAAAATTTCCCCTGAATTTTGCGTAACAGAAATTTCCCAAACGCCGCGTCCACCGAGTGGTCGGCGTCCCAGACGAGCAAAGATTTCGGAGGCGTCTGTCTCGTCTTCTTCTCTTTCGGTCTATCGGTCACCGGAGACCGATTTCTTTGCCGGCGATCGGTGATCTGTCTACGATTCGACCTCCAAGGCCTTCTAAGACGGCTACGCCAACTCCCAACTCGCCACGATGGGGGAAAAAAGCAAATTTTCGATCAAGTTCGACGACCATGACATGGACGAACACGAGGTGAGTTGTGCATGGACTGCAGTTGTGCGTCTGGCTCGATATTAGGCGGAATAGAAGACTTGTTGCTTTGACTCTCCTCTCTCTCTCTCTCTCTCTCTCTCTCGTGTAGTGCACGTACCAATTTATCTCTGTTGTAAGAACCGGTGATAATGTATCAAGTATTTTTCTCCACTAGTATCCCCAATCAGTGCTGTATCACGACTCATTTCCTTTATAACTTTGTATACCTCTCTCTCTCTCTCTCTCTCTCTCTCTCTCTCTCTCTCTCTCTGGCTTCATTTCATATATATAAAGATGATGAACAGGAATAGACATAGTAATAGTTCTATCATCCCAGTTTCACAATAATTGTTACAGCAAACCAGTCACTTTCCTGCCTACTGATTCTAATATTTCTGCATACAATTTTCCTATTTACTCTCAAACTTCTCGCAATATATTTCATACAAGTCACGCGAGTCTCAAACACACGCACACACAACTCATGTGGTGTACTGTAGGCATTACCTATGGGTGTATGTAAAGTCCTTTTTGACTTTAACTCCGTTCATATTATTGTTTCTTCCGTCTTACCTTCCACCCTCTCTCCAGCAGTTTCACTTTCTGAGGCAAAATCTTACTGAACACATTCCCTGATTCAGTAAGTAATTAATCCTTTATATTCAATAATCAGCCCATCACTGTCATTGTTATACAGCGGAACAATTATTTCACATATTCATTTCTTCAAGACTTTTCCTTCATTCAGATATACCTTACAAACTCAGGTCAGCCAGTCTTTGGTAATCCCATAAACATATATATGTAAGCACATACACATATAATTGTTTTCTACAGTTGTTGTTAAAATAATAATTAACGAAGCAAATTTTTGCTATTAATAATGATTTATTGAAAGCAAACAATGTTCTATTATTCGTATCTTTGGAGGGGAGGCCACGTGACCTGGTGTACCCACCCCTTCCCTTAAATCCGCCACTCCGCAACGCTCCACCAATCCTTTCAAATCTTGCGTCATCCAGCTTTGGCAATCTTTTATCTTCCCCTTTCAGAAAATTGTCAAAATACTCACTCCATCATCGACCAAGGACTGCATTCATCTGAGAGAGCGTGTCTCCTATTCAGTCTTTTATTCCGAGTTCCATTTATTCTTTAACTTTTCACTCGGCTTTTACTTACCTCTAGAGCAGGGGTTTTTCTTCTTAACCTTTTGACGACTCCAGACCCCCAACGATTTGCCCAATATGGTGCCATACCCCCTCTGTTCAAGTCCTATTTGTTGACAATATAATAACTTAATATACAGGGTGTCCATAAAGTCCCAGTACCATTACAATTATTTATTTCTTGTAATGGTACTGGGACTTTATGGACACCCTGTACTTAGTTCTATACATACTTTAGGAATGCATAGCTAGGAATAGAACATACAAGAAAATCAAAAGCATTTATAGTTTTATATATTTATTTATAAAATTTGTCCGTGTATACATTGACACATTAATCAAATATATGCAAATGCCCAGAGATCAAGTCCCATACCCCCAGCATGGGGTTCTCATACCCTCAAGGGATATGGATACCCCTTGTTAAGAACCCCTGCTCTAGAACAACTTATTTTTCCCGCAGTTTTTGGCCATTTTCTCCCCTCTGTTTTTATAATTATTTTTATAATTGCATTCTCTTCTCTCGCCTAATGCCTCCTCATATATTCCTGGAGACGATTTTGTCTGTCATGCATATTCTCCCCCACCCCCCCAACCCCTTTTCATTAAATCAATATCATTTCACCCCCTCTTCACTGCTTTTATTCCTTTATTTCTTTTTCATATATTCTTGTACCCTATAAATGACACTTACCATGGAATATTGCCACACCTCCCCATCTACCTCCATATTTTCAATCCTTGCTCGTAATTTCATCCTCTGTCTAAATGTATGCTCTTCTCACTTCCTTATTTTCAAACTCACTAGTCGTAATTACACACGTTCACCCTTTCATCTCCTGATGAGCCATATATCCATCATAACTCTGGCAGTAGCAAAAAAAAAAAAATCAGATTTACAAGCAGGCACATTCCTCAGTGATGTCCATCAACTCTCTCTTACAGCTGCTACATAACTAACGCACATTTTAGCAAGCACGTTTTCTCTCCCTTTTTGTTTTAAGTAGACTCATAAAATATAGTCTTGCATTTAACTCAAGACGTTCTCCTTTTACCGTTAGCCTTCAGGGTCTTACCAAGTCGCTTGGTATGAGGTGTATCAACTGGGAATTCCATACCTGCGAACATTGTCATCTCTTTCTTTGTTACTTACTTTACCGCAAGCACACTTCCACATTCTCCTAACCCAGTCAGGTAGAGATTCAGACTGAAAAACATTTGCAATCTCATTGTTTAAAGCCTTTATTAATTTGCACCCTCTTTGAAATGTGCTTCTCCCTATACATTCAGTTTTATGTGGACAATCCTGAATTCAGTATATTTACACCAGTTTATCCTCCTTTTGTGTTCCCAACAACTTGAAGTGCCAACCCTTTTTTAGTTTCTTAGACATACGCCTTTCAGTGACCTCATACTTATTCGTTCTTTGTCCTTTGTATCCCTGCGCATAGTAACCTTCCACTATTGTCACAATAGATACTAAACCACCCAGCTTTCTTAAACAAACCTCCTCTCACATATTTGTCACCTTGTGCCCCAGATTCACGCGTAATCGAACCCCACGATTTAGTAATCCATTCTTTCTCTGGCTATCCTAGGGAGCCCCAGTTGTTAGGGATACAGTTTTAATGTATCTCGAGGCAAAGGAACGCCTATAAAAGGGTTGTGGACCCTTTGGTTGAGTAAATGTTCCCTAAATGGCGGATGAGCCTAGTGTCTTGCCAATAGCAACCATTCAATTTCACTGGGGAAAAAATATTGTCTTGTTATTTTATGTAATAGTCAGATTTTCTAGTTTTAGGTCAGCTAGTATTTGCTTTTCACTCTGAAAAGTAGTGCCCATCGCTCTTCCCTCTTCCTCCCAAAATATTTGTTTCCTAAGTGTCATAACAATCCTTCCTGCAAGAGGAAGATAGGCCTATCGCTGCCTTCGATGTTAAGCCATCAACTCTTCTTCATTCTTTATTCATACATCCTTTGGGCCTGGGCTAAATGAGGGTACTTGTTTGCCCTTTTCCTCGTAAATACTGTTTTACTGAAATGTTTCGGTCAATTTTGCACTTTTACCCCCAAATGCTCAGCTCTTATATCAAGAATTAGTCCCCACATCCATCCTACCCTACCTCAGAAAAGTCTTGTGAAATACAGAAGTAGGCAGCAAATTCCAGAAAGGAATCTGTAGGAAATTAAGATCCAGGTCTCATAGAACACGGATGGATTAACTTATAACCAATATCCTCAAACCCTTGGTTATGACAAAGCCATTGTGACACGGACTGTCTTAATTACTATTTGTTTTTAGTTATGTGCAAGTATACCAACTTTTATTTATTCATTAAGTCACTGTTGTGAGTTGTGGGTGGGGGAGAATGCCTTCAGTGCGCGTCACGCGGTTTACTGTAGGAATTACTTTAGGTTCTTTGCAGTCCCTAGCTACAACCCCTTTCATTCCTTTTAGTGCACCTCCGTTTATATTATCTGTCTTCCATCCTACTTTCCAGCCTCTCCTAACAGCTGTTTCATTGTGCAATTGCTTTGAGGTTTTCCTCCTCTGAAACCTTACAAACATTTTTGAAACTCTTAATTTCCCGTTCAGCGCTGGATGACCTCATAGGTCCCAGTGCTTGGCCTTTGGCCTCTATTTTATATCCCATTCCTTTCCTATTCATGTTGTTGTTATTGCATATTTTCAGTTTACCCTGAAATGTACCAATGAAGGCCAGGGTCCGAAATTTTGAATTACTGTTCAGAATTTCATAGGTATCCAAGCTTTTATATGAAGTATCGAAGTGTGAAGTGAGATACTGATTCTTAGTTGCCTACCTTTTAGGCACCGAAACTGAGACGTACTTTACAGTCTAGAAGCTACCGAGGCTCCGAGTTACCGAACCTAGAGGTAAAGAGTCTTAGGGAACTGCCAACGCCTGCAATATAACCTCCTCCAAATATTCTCTCTCTCTCTCTCTCTCTCTCTCTCTCTCTCTCTCTCTCTCTCTCTCTCTCTCTCTCTCTCTCTCACCGCATTCCATCCAAGGTAAATTTAGAAATGAAGATGTTTACTGTTTACTTCTGGGGACCGGGCAGTAATGAAGTGAGAGGTAGGAGTGAGGGAAAAGAGAAGTGAGGAGGCGTCAGGGAAGGAAGAGGGTGTGAGGAGTGAGAGAGAAATGGAAAGGAGATGTACATGAAAAAGGAAATGACGTGTTGGAGGAGGAAGGAGAAATGAGAGAAGGTTTTTGAATAAAAAAATGATGTAAAGAAAAAATGTGGAACGACGTGAGGTAGATAGATAAAAAAAAAAAAAAAATAGGAGGAATTTAGGAGTCACAAACACGAGGGTCAATCGGTTCTCTCAAGCTGTCATAACCTTAACCACTAAATACGGAATTTTCTTCCCTCCTATGTGTTTCCTTTTAAATCCCTATTTTCCGAGGGTACGGTAGTCGCTGTACCGTTAAAGAGCAGTTACTTTCCCCACTTAAATATACCACTTTGCTTCGATCAAGCCGTCATCCTCTTATCCAGAAAATGCGGAATTCTCTCTTTTCCTATGTGTTTCTTCTTTAATCACCCCTCTCCAAGAGTGCGGTTTTCTCTGTAACGCTAAAGAACCGTTACACACACCTTTGCTGTTCGCTCAAGGAGTTATTTTCTTATGTAGAAAATACGGAATTCTCTTTTCCTATGTGTTCCTTCTTAAATCACCTTTTTTTTTTTCAATGGTACGGTTGTCTCGGTACCGTTAGAGGACCGTTATCTTCCGTTTTTACGGCTCGTTCAAGCTGTTATCACAGCCTCCCCATAATACGGAATTCTCTCTTTTCCTACGTGTTTCTTCTTAACTCATTTCTCCAAGGATAAAATTTGTTTCGGTACCGTTAAAGAGCGGTTATTTTCCTACTTAAATCAAACTTTTCCTCTTCTCCTTTATATGATATTTACTCGGCATTCCTCCCTCCCTCACGTGGAAGAGGAAATGACCTTGAATGCTTTCCTCGTCAATTTCCCGTTCGAGGGACGTCAAGGAAATGCTTTTGAAAGCCGCCGCCGCCTCTGCAGTATTTTTTTTTTTTTTTTTTTTTTTTTTGGCGAGGTCTGTGCGTGGCCGGGTGCCATGTTGCAAATCACTGTCCTTCTCCGGAAGGAAGGAAGGAAGAAGGTGGGAGATACAACTGGGAGGTGGAGATCGAGAAAAGGGAAGAACGAAGAATGCAGTGATGGAGAACTGGTAGAGACAGATCTATGGAAATAGAACGAGAAAGAAGGGTAGGGTAGAGAACTGGGAGATGGAGATCGAGAAAAAGAACTCGAGTAAGAATGAGGTAAATAGAAGGTATACCTGATCGTTAATGAAAAAAAAAAACACTTAAATATGTCGTCCCTTCAAAAAAATTATTGAAACGTCACTAAAATGTGTCGTGTTTCCCTTTCGAGAAACATTATTGAAATATCACTAAAATGTGTCGTGGTTACCCTTCAAAAAACTTATTGAAACATCACTAAAATGTGTCGTGTTTCCCCTTCAAAAAATTATTGAAACATCACTAAAATGAGTCGTGTTTCCCCTTCGAGAAAAATTATTGAAACGTCTCTAAAATATGTTGTATTTCCCTTTCGAAAACAATTATTGAAACATCACTAAAATATGTCGTGGTTCCCCTTCAAAAAATATTTAAACAACACTAAAACGTGTCCTGTTTCCCCTTCGAGAAAAATTACTGAAACATCACTAAAATGTGTCGTATTTCCACTTCGAAGATAGCTATTAAAACATCACTAAAATCTGTCGTGTTTCCCCTTCGAGAAAAATTATCGAAACATCATTAAAATGTGACGCGTTTCCCCTTCGAAAAACTAATTAAAATATCACTAAAATGAGTCGTGTTTCTCCTTCGAGAAAAATTATTGGAAAATCACTAAAATGTGTCGTGTTTCCCCTGTGAGAAAAAAGATTGAGACATCACTTTAATATGTCGAGATTTTCCTCTCGCCTCTTCCTCACGTCTCTTGAATGAGAAACAACACAATTTTCCTCCCTCCTGCACTCGCGAGAACCACCACTGGCACTCTCCCTCCCTTGTGTGTGCACTCTCTGGGGAGGAAGTGGGTGCCACCACCGGCCTAAAAATAATCCGCCGGGAAGACTTAAATCCGCAGGATTTATGGATACAAAAAAGAAATGAGCATCGCCCATCTTGGCGCAATTCAGAGACAAAAAAAAAATTATGAAAAAAAGTAACTGACAAATCAGGAATGCCCGTTACGCCACTGGTAGCACTGACTTCCCTATTGCGAGTGAAGTGTCAGACATGCCCTATGTTGGGTAGAGAAGTTCATGAGAAGGTGGGGAAAACAGAAGCAGGAAGAGTATTCCAAAATTTGACAGCCAAGCGAAAGGCAAAGCACTGCTGATAATGAATAAGGAGCGTGATATAAAAATAACTTTGGCTCTAGCGGGCGGGCGCCTGCTTCCCTGTGCATTCTAGACGACCTTGGAAGTCTCTCTCTCTCTCTCTCTCTCTCTCTCTCTCTCTCTCCCTCTCTCTCTGTATATATATATATATATATATTATATATATATATATATATATATATATAATATATTATATATATATAACAACATTAAAGAAGATTAAAAAAGAATTATCAGTGGAGGTGACTTAGAAAAGCACGCTACCTGTGGATGGATCTCTTGGTATAAATACCGCCTTTTCCGTAACTTTTCTCATTCATATCCTACCTGAAGAGAGAGAGAGAGAGAGAGAGACAGCAGTCTCTGAAATATAGTAGTTCTTACTTTCTATATTTTGACGTTTTTTAGGCTCCTTTTAGTAGATGGGATTCTGTTGTAACGGAACATCTTTACCAGTCTTTTTATATAAGTATATATTCACACATATACATAGACAGCAGTCTCTGAAATATAGTACTTATTTTGTATATTTTGGCGTTTTTTGGGCTCCTTTCATTAGATGGAATTCTGTTGTAACGGAACATTTTTTTACCAGTCATCATATATAAGTATATATTCCCATATATATTCATATAATCCGCAAAAACGCACACACACATACACAGCACAATCACGTGTACAACGGCATGCAATCAGGCAAAAAGCCCCTGCCATGAATGACTAGCAGACGCAGAGTCGCACACACACGCATTCTTCTCGGAAAGTGAGAGTCCAACGTAAGTCGATAACCGGCCCGGGCGATGTCATATCGGAGAGGGATTGCGTCAACTATTCCTCTACTTCTTCTTTCTTTCTTTCTTTCTTTCTTTCTTTCTTTCTTTCTTTCTTTCGGTAGACGTCATCGTCGTCGCATTGTATATCGCGTGCCAGACGATCTTTATAGTTTAATGGGGGAATGTGTCGGAAGAACAGTAATTATTGGTGTGTTTTTCTGTCTGGGTTGGTTTCAGTGATTCGTTGGTGTTTTTAGTGCGTTTGTAGTTTAACGATAAATTATTATTATTATTATTATTATTATTATTATTATTATTATTATTAAATAATATGTTCCCCACGCCCATCATGTCTCAAATCTCAGTAGCTTACGAAAAGACCTTTCATACATTTGAATACCGTATGTGAAAATTATAAACAAATAAAATACCACAAATACAAATAAAATGAAAAGACAAAGTGGCAAGTAACTATCAAAAGCATAAAGATATGTAGTAGGCGAATGCTTCAGTTATTGCATCATTCTTCTGGGTATTGCATCATTCTTCTCGAGGATCATGACAGTTGCTAGTTTTTTTATTAGTATTTTTTGCAACTGGTAAAAAACAGGTAGTACTGGTCCCCATTTCGCCTCTAAATTTAGTATGACCCGAATTTCCACTTGGTACTTTTCCATTTCTTTTTTTTTACTTCGTCTTCTTCTGATTTCTTCCCTTCTTTGCTTAGTTTATTATCATCGTCCATCTCGTCTTGATATTATCATCACCGTTTTTATTCACTGCCATCTCTCTTTCCATCTTTCGGTCTCGATTTTATTTATTTTTCTCGAACTGCTTATTTTATATTCTACCGATTTCTCTCCTTTGCCAGGTTCATTATCTCATCATTCTTTTTTCAATATTATCATCGTTTCTGTTCCTTGTCATCTCCTCTCACTCTCTCTTTCTGTGATTCTTCATTCTATGTCTACTTTCGTACATTCTTCCCTTAATATATTGTGCAATTTCGTGGTCTTCACGTACCCTACCCTTTTCCTACTTCTTGTCATCATCTACCCCTTCTCCTCCTCCTCCTCCTCCTCCTTCTTCCTCTTCTTCTTCTTCTTCTTCTCTTCTTCTTCTCTAGAAGGTAAGGAATTTTATCAGCCGAGACGATGCGGAAACTCTCGACTCCCCAAGATAGCAACAGAACTTTACATCATCGACCTATTTAAGACCAGATTCATGACGATGCCAGCGAAAGGGGAAGCCTTATGAGTTTCATCTTTACGCACACGTACGCGCGCGCACGAACGCGCATACCGTACACACACAAGCGCGCGCGCATACACATATCTTGGCTGCCTGTCATCACTGCTGGGGACCTCCCAAGGTACCGGAAGCTAACGAAAAGTTTGAAAATAATAATAATAATAATATCACCAACGAACTGATTCTGGCAAACATTTCGTCGACCACGTGATAGCTGTGCATATTGATCTTCCTGGCACTCGCTCCCCCCCTACCCACCCCGACCGCCCCTACCCCGGCCTCTTACCTGGAATAGCGCCGGTAATTCCAACGTTATTCCAAGGATTCCCGTCAGTGACCGGGTCCTTGGAAGATACTCGGTAACTGACGGTCTTCTATTTTTTTTTTTTTTTTTTTTTTTTTGCCGTGTGCTGTCGCGAAAATAAGCTGACGATGAATTTTCACGTTACAAAATGATTTAACTTGTTGGGTTTCAGGGGAAAGGAGAAATTGAAGCGTTTTCTGTATTTAGTCTATGCTCGTTGAAGCGTCTTATTTTCAGAATGATTCACTGAAGTATTCTCTAGTTGGAATCTGGTTCATTGTTGCTTTTTCTAGTTAGTTTATGATTCAGTGAAGCGTTTTCACTGAAGTGTTTTATTTTTAGGATATGATTCACTGAAGTGTTTTATTTTTAGGATATGATTCACTGAAGTGTTTTATTTTTAGAATACGAATCACTGAAACGTTTTATTTACATAATATGAATCATTGAAGCATTTTCTTTTTAGCGATTCACTGAAGAGTTTTAATTTGAGAATACGATTCGCCGAACATTTTATTTTTTTTTTAAATACGATTCACTGAAGTGTTTTATCGGTGGAATATGAATACTAAATCTGCAAACCCGGGCGTCAGACTGACCTTAAAAATGCAAATAACAACACCAGGTTGCAAGGCCATCGGGGTCACCTCTTTAAATATGCGCTGTAATCAACCCACCCACTCGCGCGCAGTTTTTTTTTTTCTTTTTCATTTTCTTTTTTCGTTTTGAGAGGGGGGCGATATGTGGGTGGTAGGCGGGGAGTTGTAAGGTGGGTGGATTGGACTTATGCAAACCACGTGGTCTCTCTCTCTCTCTCTCTCTCTCTCTCTCTCTCTCTCTCTCTTACCCGCCCGCCGGCTCCAGAAAGTTCTATGTAGTAGATGCCGGGTCGTAAGGTGCTCCCATCTAGCGGTCGCTGGGAGAGTTACATTTACATTGATGAGGAACCCTTTTATTTACCTCGTTGCTTGATGAAAGTATGAAAGATTTTTTGCGAGTGTGTGTGTGTGTGAGTGAAGTTTAAATAGGAGTTGATTGCAATCTGGTTGTTCTCTCTCTCTCTCTCTCTCTTCTCTCTCTCTCTCTCTCAGGATATTTTGAACGTTGCATACTAAGAAGTATCTCCAGCTTTATTCGGTTACAGCGTTGCATACTACCCTCTCTCTCTCTCTCTCTCTCTCTCTCTCTCTCTCCCCCTCTCTCACTCATACTAAATCTCTCTCTCTCTCTCGCTCTCTTCTCTCCTCTCTAAACAGACGCGTTATATATCACAATATGAGAAATCGAAAGACAGACAGAATTACCCCCCCAAAAGTATGAGAAGAAATGAAAAGAGAGAGAGAGAGAGAGAGAGAGAGAGAGAGAGAGAGAGAGAGAGAGAGAGAGAGAGAGAGAGTAAGTAAAATAGAAAAACAAATAAATAACAAACGAACATAGAGAAGCTGCAACAGCATACGTATATATATAATATAGTATATATATATATATATATATATATATATATATATATATATATATATTATATAATATACCTTAGTAGAACTGACGCCGTTTATACTCTATGGAATTTCAATGTTTCCCAATGTCTAGGAGGCGCCAAGCATGTTGTTTACCTGTTTACAGAGCATGTCAATGGAGAGCGTTCATCAGGCTGAGATGGAGGTGCCAAAGCCTGCGCATTTTATTTCATAATAACTTTTTTTTGTTCAAACAATCGACAACTGAATCTGTATATTTTTACTTATTCTTTCCGAAGTTCGATTCTCGGCTCGGCCAACGCGGAATCAGACGAATTTATTTCTGGTGATAAAAATTCATTTCTCGATGTAATGTGGTTCGGATTCCACAATAAACTGTAGGTCCCGTTGCTAGGTAGCCAATTGGTTCCTAGCCACGTAAAAATATCTAATCCTTCTGGCCACCCCTAGGAGAGCTGTTCATCAGGTCCATTGGGCTGGTAAAACTAAGATATACTTTTATTTATTCTTTTTTTATAAGTTTACACCGACCTTATCTGGATTTTTCCTTCCTTTGGGCAGTGATCTGCGCCTGCGACCCTGTAGGTCCCGTTGCTAGGTAGCCAATTGGTTTCCTAGCCACGTACCAAATATCTATCCTTCCTGGCCACTAGGAGAGCGTTTCATCAGTCCATTGGGCTGGTAAAACTAAGATATACTTTTATTTATTCTTTTTTTATAAGTTTACACCGACCTTATCTGGTGTTCCTTTGGGCAGTGATCTGCGACCCTGTAGTCGTTTTTAGTCTCTAATAATGGCTGGTAAGAAGATGAAGACGATGCAGTATGCAAATGTTACTACTCTCTTTGCAGTTCTTATGTCCCTTCACACGTGCAAAAGGGAAGTTCTGTTAGCTTTAAAATGCGGAACCGACCTGGAAATCGGTGTAGTGTGGGAAATAGGCTGAACTCCTCGAACCCTGAGGCTTTATCGATCAGCACATCCCACGAACCGGTCTCTCTCCCTCTCTCTCTCTCTCTCTCTCTCTCTCTCTCTCTCTCAACGTAATTTGCTTTGCTTAGAAAGGTCTGTGCTCGGTGATTCCGAGCTCCTGACAATGCTCGTTTCTGCCTTCGACTCCAAACTGGTTTCTATTCAGAATAAATCATCGAGTGCTTCCAGAAAGCTCTGGTATATATTTCTCGTAAGGCTTCCTGTGGCTACAGAGATTATGTTTCCACACTGAGGTCCTCTTCTTTGGAACTCGATTGACGCCCCATGTTTTGGAACTTCGCAAACCTCAGCATGGAAGTACTACCATGCTGTCACACATGCCTGACCGTAGAAGTGATTACGGGTCTTCCTGTCAGTGATTTCGATGTCTAAATCCTCTACAGTTTACAAAAACTGTAATATGACTTCAAAGCGGCAACCACAGTTACAAAATAGGTTGTTTGAATTGTGTATCCGTACATGCTTCATTTAATTACTTGTTTATTCATTTATATATATATTTTTCATTTGTTTTTCCTCTTTTGTCTGTTTCTTCTTTCTTCAACCAGGAGTGTCCCATACGGAGAAACCCCCTTGGCGAACTATTGGTCGTATAGCTTGTTCCATATGTTTCCTTTTTATACGATAATAATAATATAATAATAATGATTGGCCTTTTTACTAGTGCATTTTCCCCCACTTCTCTCTCATCTGGTCGTCCTGTTTCCGCTTCGTCACCGCCGAAAACAAAAGGCCCAGCACCTCGTGGATCAAAGATCAATGCCGTACACCGCCCCCTATGGGGAGGACCGCCCCCCGTGAGGGAGAGCGATCTACCTCCCTGGTTTGGCGTCCTCCTGAAATTTGTTTCCTTCTTTCTCACTTTCCCCCTTTTTTAACATCCATCCATGGACCACGAAGAGAGGAAGACAGATGGATAGAAATAGTGTGTGTGTGAGAGAGAGAGAGATTGGCAAAGTAGACCAGGAAAGTGTCCTATTGGTCGGGGCTATCAATTCGCTAGACCAATGAGAACGCTTCATAAAGATTGGCTAGAATTTTCCATTCACGAAATTCGACGAATGTTTTCGGACCTGAGACGCAGAGAGAGCGAGAGAGAGAGAGAGAAGAGAGAGAGAGACGGGCGGCGCCCCACAAAAGACTACAAAAGTGAGAACAAGATCACCCAAATTCGACGCATATTTTGGACGACTGCCACGATTCTCGTTTGTTTACATTTCTTCTTCTTCTTCTTCTTCTTCTTTTTGACCCTCTGTCTCAGAGCCCTGGCGCTTAGTCAGTTTGAAATTAATCTTATTCAGTAGGACCTGTTTTAACAACGAATATGAACGGAGGTACAGTAAAAGGAATGTAAGAAATGACAGCTAGGGGGGCCGAAGGGACGCTGCGAAGAAGACCCTTTAGATAATAATGCCTACAGTGTACCACTGCGTAACACCCAAATTGCGTTGTTACGCACATGAAGCGCTTTCGAGTTGACGGGAGAGATAGAGACAGGAGAGCGCCGGTGAGGGGGGGGGGGGGGGAGGTGGTGGGAGAGGCAGAGGCTTGCTCGATCAATAGTTTCCTAAACACACCCATTTTAATTTTTAACTTACCCTTGCTTTCTCTCTCTCTCTCTCTCTCTCTCTCTCTCTCTCGTCTCTCTCAGTGGTCTGACTTATTTCTGCCATTCTCATATCACTTGTATAAGCTCTCTCTCTCTCTCTCTCTCTCTCTCTCTCTCTCTCTCTCTCTCTCTATCTATATATATATATATATATATATATATATTATATATGTATATATATATATATATATATATATATATGTGTGTGTGTGTGTGTGTGTGTGCGTGTGTATGTATTTAGTGTGTGGTCTGTCTTATTTTGGTCATTCTCTTAATATCACTTTTTTAATATATCTCTCTCTGGGGCTCCCTTTAATAAATTGCCAAAAATGAACACAAAAATATTGTTATTACTCACACTGAACGGTTAAAAAAAAAAAAAAAAAAAAAGGCCGGTACCGTGCATGGCTTCGGATGTCTCTTATCGCTTCAGTTTTCCCGACTTATATCCTCGTGGGTCATAGCTCCACCCCCTCCCAGCCTTTCTCTTGTGTCCTTCGGGAAAGGGCGAGAAAAGTGCTTTAGAACTGACTGAGCGAGCTGGGATATTTCGTAAACGTCACAGGTGAGAACGAAATCCGTCAGATGATCATGTAAATAATGACGTCAGTATAAAAACAAAAGCCAAGTAACCTCATTATGCATCGAGGTCGACCTCGTTGACCTAGAATT
This sequence comes from Macrobrachium nipponense, assembly GCF_015104395.2. Lineage (NCBI taxonomy): Eukaryota > Metazoa > Arthropoda > Malacostraca > Decapoda > Palaemonidae > Macrobrachium > Macrobrachium nipponense. Next base: position 19,892,411 of record NC_087219.1, read on the forward strand.
CGAGTATGAGACCTCGAACTTGACCTTCGTCGAGACCTTGAGTATCACTCGATTATGCCAGGAGAGAGGTCTGCTCATTACGAATTCATAAATCGTCTGTTGGTCCTGTTTCTTACACCCTGTAGGCGCGGTAGTGCCGTCAGTGCACCTCACACGGAACACTTTAGGCATTACTTACAGGGTCTTTGCAGCGTCCCTTCGGGTCCCTAGCTGCAACCTCTCCCGTTCCTTTTACCGTACTTCCTTTCATATTCTCTTCCTTCTATCTGACTTCCAACCCCTTCTAACAATTGTTTCCAAGTGCAACTGCTTTGAGGTTTTCCTCCTGTTACGCCTTTCAAACCTCCTCATTGCCAATTTCCCTTTCAGCGCTGAATGACTTCATGGGTCCCAGCGCTTGAGACCATTGGCCTAAATTCTATGTTCTGTTCTAGTATTCTCTTGAGCCCTAAACATGTCTCTATGTTACTTTCTTTCATATATTGATGAAGACGCATCCACAGAACTGTGAAATCTGGAGGCTACTGATTCCCACCGAATGTATTTGAGAAAAGGTGGCTTGAGAGGTTCGAAGACGTCGTCTTTCTATCTATGTGCTACTGTAACAATTATTCTCTTTCCTTGACCAGTGCATCGTTTTTATTTTTTGGGTAAGATGTGGATTTGCATGAAAAGAGACGAACTGAATAAGTGGGGAGCAGCCTCAGAAAGGTAGAGTATATGATACTACTACTGCTGCAGTCAATACAACTATATAAATTATAATGATAAAATCATACTATAGTACATTAACATCAACCGTGCATTTGACGTTTAGGCCAGTCCCTTACGACGCTCCTGATTGGCTGCTGATAAGCCAGTCACAGGGCTGGTAACTCCCAGTCTCTCTCTCTCGAGAGTTCACATAGGCAGGGAGTATGTTCCATCCCAACTGAGGGATAGTTTTGAAAGACGTATCCCTCAGGAGAGGTGGAACATGCATCCTGCCCATGTGAACTGTCGAGAGAGACTGAGAGTTTCCAGCCCTGTGATTGGCTTATCAAAAGCCAATCAAGAACGTCTTAAGGGACTGGCCTAGACGTCAAATGCACGGTTGATGTGAATCTACTATAGCCCTGCACCCTTTTCGGGGCCTTCCAACTACTCAGCTTTCTGCTATATCTGCTACTGTCTTTTACTGTACCTCCGTTCATATTGTATTTCGTTCATCTCACTTTTCACCCTCTCCTAACCATTGTTCCATAGTGCTACCGCGAGGTGTTCCTGTTACACCTTTCAAACCTTTTTGTTACTGTTAATTACCGTTTCAGCGCAGAATGACCTCATAGGTCCCAGCGCTTGGCCTAAATTCTGTTTTCTATTCTATTCCGTATCTCCTAACTGGTTGATGCTCTCCAATTCTCGTTGCATATTTAAATCATGTCCATGACCTGGGTCTTCTGAAAGGTCAATAACATGGCCGCTTCCATACCCACCGGTTCTCTGTTTCGGCCTCGTTAACACGTACTCTGATCATGGTTTAGGCTCTCATTTTATATTCCTCTAAATGGTGTGTCTTTAACCTCACATGGTCAAGGCTTTCCCACTGATCAGAATGTATCATTTCCACTTTTATGAGTATATATATATATTGTGTGTGTGTGTGTGTGTATGTGAGTGTGTGTGTGTGTGTGTATGACTGGTAAGAATGTGCTGTCACAACAGAAGTCCCTCTATAAAAGGGGTCCATAAAAACGTCAAAATATAGAAAGTACTATATTTCAGAGACTGCTGTCTCTCTCTGAAACGTATGTACTTACTCCCTATATTTTCCGTTATTTTGGGCTCCTTTTATCATGTATATATATATATATATATATATATATATATATATAGTATATATATATATATATATATATATATATTATATATATATATATATATGTGTGTGTGTGTGTGTGTGTGTGTGTGTGTGTGTGTGTGTATCAACAGGAAATTTCTGCATCGATAAAACATCTTGTCTAAGCATTCGTACAGGCTCGTTTGTGGTCAAGAATGAAACTAAAGTTTCCTGCTGAAACTAAATGGGTGAAAATGATGCCAATCTGGACACCCTCCAGCTACTCTGTTTTGCATGAACAAATCACTACAACAATAGCAACGTCATATGCACACTTATGTTATTTCCCAGACCAACAATCATACCACTATTAGCTACTGAAAACAACACAGGTCCCAGAAAACCAAATAAAGAACCCTTCAGAAGTGAGGTCTGAAAGCAATGAATGAAGCTGATTATGCAACCTCTAACACGTAATATTTTGAGTCCACGGGAATACTCGAATCAGAATGGACGAGTCTGAACACACGTCAGTTTTCAAGGCTGTCATTGGTATAACTAACTACATCTCGCTTATTAATAATAAGCAATAGCTCAATTGATTCATTTTATTGTTTCTTTTTCATAATTGAGAGCTCTTTCTGTGCTTCCCTTTACTTAACGTCAATCGTGTTAATCTCTCTGTTAACGATACAAGTACTATATTTATGCAGAATGTTTATACGCCAAAAAAAAAAAAAAAAAAAAATGCACGGAACTGATTTTTCACAATTCATCAAAAGAACACGAAGAAACATCTCATTGCTACCTTGATGCAACTCAGTTTTTATTTTGATAATTTACATACCTTTTTACTTTTTATCAATTTGTTAATTTATCTGTTTTTCGAATAACTGATCTCTTCTTTCTTTATTTCCCATGACCCGCTGTTACTTCTGCCTAATGAACGTCATATTCTTTGGAAGCTTGAATTTCATGTCATTGGGCCCCCTTGGTGGGATTGTTCCACATGAATAGGGTCCATCTTCTGAATAGTAATAGTAAATACAGGGAGATCAGAAAAGGCATTGTGTTGTTGATTCATGCATGCACATTTGCTGACTGTGAGTGCAAATTGGCAGTCAGAGAGAAATGTCTAGAATATATAAGGTCATCAGTATCAACTCTTCAGCAAACCAAATGAGCATCCCGTAGGGGGTGTAGCGCTATCAGTGCGCTTCACGCGGTGCATTGTAGGCATTACTTAAGGTTCATTGCAGCGTTCCTTAGGTCCCCAGCTGCAAACCCTTTTCTTTCCTTTTACTGTATCTCCATTTCTATTCTCTTTCTTCCATCTTGGTATCTAACCTCTCTTAACATTTGTTTCATAGTGCAACTGCGAGATTTTCCTCCTGTTACACCTTTCAAACCTTTCTACTCCCAGTTTAAGTTCCAGCGCTGAATGTCCTCATAGGTCCCAGCGCTTGGCCTTTGACCTAAATTCTGTATTGCATTCCACTCCACTGGGATGCAGGTTTAGATGCTTATGTGGGTAGTAATACTATAAAGCATAGATTGCATACGGTTTGATAACAGGATCTCACTCCTTACTTTCCTTTTAGTGTACCTCCGTTTATATTCTCTGTCTTCCATCTTACTTCCACCTTCTCCTAACAGTTGTTTCATAGTGCAACTGCTTTGAGGTTTTACTCCTTTTACACCTTTCAAACCTGTTATTTCCATTTCAGCGCTGAATGACCTCATAGGTCCCAGTGCTTGGCCTTTTGCCTAATGTCTATATATTCAGTTCGATAACAGGATGTCGGATCAAAGAGCGTAGGAAATAGAGTAAATATGGAGAAATAAATTCAAAGAATAAGGTGACGAAGAAATATAAGGCAACGTAACGGTAAATAAACAAATCATCAATGAACGAGGAACTGAGAAATATACAAAAAAAAAGAAAAAAAAACACCCCACCTATAGTAGATTCACATCAACTGTGCATCTGATGTCTAGGCCCATCCCTTACGACGCCCCTGATTGGCTGTTGATATGCCAATCACAGGGCTGGAAATTCTCAGTCTCTCGAGAGAGTTCATATAGGCAGAATTTATGTTGCACCTCTCCTGATGGATACGTCTTTCAAAAGTATCCCTCAGGAGAGGTGGAACATACATCCTGTCTATGTGAACTCTCTCGGGAGACTGAGAATTTCCAGCCCTGTGATTGGCTTATCCACAGCCAATCAGGGGCGCTGTAAGGGACGGGCCTAGACATCAGATGCACGGTTGATGTGAATCTACTATAGTGCCTTTTGGATTATGTCAAGGTCTGGGATTCACTTCCTGCTTCTGTGTTTCATGACTTACAGCCTTCCTTCCTTCAAGGTAGTAGAAAGGTCTATCACCTAACAAAGGGTCAATTCCTACCTAGATTTTCACCTTTATCCATTTTCACTTTTCGTACTTGGGAGAGATAAGGTCATCCAGCTGAACTTTGACCTTTGCGAATAAAGTATAAACAAATCATCACAAGATAAGAATATTTCAGAGAAAAAAAATGTAAGAATAATGAGAAAGAAAGTCAAGAAATATCAAGAAAAAGAATCAAGATAAATTAAAACTTACCCCTTTCAAGCAAACACTTGGAATGCAGGCATGCAAGCGTTGACCCTAATTTCCTATGCATGCCCAAAAATGCCCCGAGTGACGACGTTGTTATTCCTCGGGGCATTGCCCAGTGGCTCAAAGGCACCGCCTCCTCGTTTGGGGACTTTAATTAGCTGGGAGTGAGAGAGAGAGAGACTTAATTTACCAGTGAAAAAGGGCCCTGTTTATTCCAAAAGCTCGTAGTAGTGTTGCTGTATGTATATTGTTATATGCATGTTGTAGTATTCATTAATTAATGGAGTTGTGTAAGCTTTGCCCGCTCTGGTGCGTGTGTGTGTGTTTTGTCTGTTACGTAAACACATGCTTATATCAATATTGATATATTGATACACATTTTACACACACACACACACACACATATATATATATATATATATATATATATATATATATATATATATACACACACACACACACGCATATATATAGTTACTGTATATATATATATATATATATATATATATATATATATATATACATACATATATATATATATATATATATACTTAAATCCACGGGGAGAGTTAAGTGAAACAAGGACTTGGAACAAGTACTTTCGTAGTATATTCCACATTTTCAAGTAGAATATACTACGAAAGTACTTGTTACAAGTCCTTGTTTCACTTACCTTTCTACCGTAGATTTTAAGGATATTTTCAAGTACGTGTTCCTTCGTGCTGTATTGGATACGTATCTATAAAACACGTCTCTAAACAAAATACAAAAATATATGAATTTAAAACAAAAATATAGAATAAGAGCAGAGCTGATTTACATTGTCCTGATTACTACCAAAATAACCACACACAGATCCCTTGGTAATCGAAGCTGCCAGGTGTCCTTTTTTCGTAGAGATTTATTTTCGCGTCACGGAAGCGGTCTGATTTTGGCGTTGCAGAAAAATATTTTTTTTTTCCAGACATATTTTTCGCGATTTACTTACGAGCTGTTTTCTCACTGTGCAAGTGCTTCTTCAAGTGGCTTTCTTGTTTATGTGTGTCAAATCGCTTTTGTAGTGCTTAACCTTGGCACTACTATTCAAAGGTATTTTGTTTTTGCGCTCTCGTTGAGTCTAATTTTCGCGATTCCCAAGGGCTTTATTTCTGCGTCCCACAGTTTGGCAACAGTAAACGAGATCAGAGTTTTCCTTGTTTTATATTTGCACATATTACTCATGTGTATATATTTTTATCATTATTTTATTAATTATCTCATTTTTTTTCTTTAATATCTGATCTCTTCTTTCTGTATTTCTTATTGTCCTCCGTTACTTATTTCAAATGAACATCATATTTTTTTCGAAACTTGAATTTCAAGAAAATGGCCTCTGTGGGGTTGCTCCACAAAATAGGGGTTTGTCTTCTGAATAATAATAATAATAATAATAATAATAATAATAATGCTGGTATACAGATAATATTCCCAGATATATAAGCGCACCGGCAGTCATTTATGAGAGTGAATTAAGATACGTATTGTACAGGTATTTATAGCAGGCAGGGTTTATGAATTATTATGAAACAATATATGTGCTTGAATGGTAGTCAAGCAGGAACAGCCTTACTGGTAGCACACTGCCCTCCTACCCCACTTTCCATGAATAAAGTGGGGCATGGCTTACTTGTGTGAAGCGACTTAGGTTCATTTCTTGATTGACCTAAGCAGTGACTGAGGTGGTTGGTCGACTTTTGATGGTCGCTGCCCTCTTGGAGAAGGGCACAGGGATGCTGCTGTTCCCAAGTCCCCATTGTGCACCCACATATCTTAAGCAAACTAAGAAGACATTTTATTTTAGATAATGACTAATATTTCAAGAATGAACGTGCGGATTTCGATGAAACTTAGGGAAAATATTAAGTCATATCTCAAGAACGAACGAACCGATTCTGATGAGGCTTAGGGAAAATATATAGAAATATCTCAAGAATGAATGTGCGGATTCTGATGAGATTTGGGGAAAATGTAGAGTCATATCTTGAGAATGAATGACCGGAGTTTAATGAAACTTAGGGGTAATATTAATTCATATCTCAAGAACGGATGAACCGATTTTGATGGAACTCGGGGAAAATATTAAGCCATATTTCGAAAACGAACGACCAGATTTTGATAAAGTCAGGGAAAATATACAGTCACAACTCAAGAATGAACAGATTTTTATGTACCTTGGGGACAATATTAAGTCATATCTCAAAAACGAACTCACGGATTTTGATGAAATCCGTTATAGTTGAATAAACAGAGACGAATAACTCCATAAACAGCCAGAAAATCAGTCTCACATACTCGTGTCGATAGATTCCCTATTATTTCTATCATCATACCATTTCTCTGACCCCAATTTCATCTGGTGTCCTTCTTACCCGTTTTTCACTACATTTTTTGGGGAGGTCAAGTTGGCAGATGGCCACTTGTGTCAAGATGGGAACAGGTGTGTGTGGCATTGTACGTACTGTGTGTTTGTGTGCTTGGATTCGCCTATTTACAGGAGGACTGCTATTTATACCCTCCTCTCTCTCTCTCTCTCTCTCTCTCCTCTCTCTCTCTCTCTCTCTCTCTCTCTCTCTCTCGTTTTACTTCATAATTATTAACATAGTTTGCGGAAGTTAGCTTTGAAAGCTGTCGTGCGTGTTTGGTCCTTATGAATATTTGCTAGTTTTCGGCAATAATAATAATAATAATAATAATAATAATAATAATAATAATAATAATATCATTCGTCTTCATCAATTTCATTATAAAATAACAACCATCCTATCCAGCTGAGTTCATACCCAGTCTCTATTTTCTCTCTCCTCTTCTAAATTAATTGCCATCGCTTAGATATATCTCTGCTATTAAATCTCAATTGATTAGGTCTTAGTTTGTTGAGACAAGATGTTTCCACCCAATTTAATTCTCGTTTCAGACATCGCTTTCCACTCAGTTTCGATTGATCAGTAAAACGCAAACAGTTTCAGCCTGGTTGCGTTTGGTTAGAGGTCTCGGTTTTCCAGGGTGCGTTCGATCGGCCGAGTTTTCCTCTAATCAGGTCGTGTCAATTGAGAAAAATTGTTTTCCAGCCGAGTCTGCTGGGGAAAATTGTCTTCCAGTTGTGTGTGATGGGAAAAATTGTGTCTTCCAGTTGAGTTTGATGGAAAAATTATGTCTTCCAGTTGAGTTTGATGGAAAAATTATGTCTTCCAGTTGAGTTTGATGGAAAAATTATGTCTTCCAGTTGAGTTTGATAGAAATATTGTCTTCCAGTTGAGTCTAATGGAAAAATTGTGTCTTTCAGTTGAGTTTGATGGAAAAATTGTCTTCCAGTTGAGTCTGATGGAAAAATTGTGTCTTTCAGTTGAGTTTGATGGAAAAATTGTATGTTTCAGTTGAGTTTGATGGAAAAATTGTGTCTTTCAGTTGAGTTTGATGGAAAAATTATGTCTTCTTGTTGAGTTTGATGGAAAAATTGTCTTCCAGTTGAGTTTGATGGAATAGATTGTCTTCCAGATGAGTCAGATTGGAAAAATTGTCTTCCAGATGAGTTTGATGAAAAAAAATGTCTCTTCCAGTTGATTTTGATGGGAAAAAGGCTTTCTGACAATTGTAATGAGGACGTGTGCCACCTCTTCCTACACTCATTCAGTAGGGTATCTCTACAAATTTGTTTCCTTTCTTCTAACGTTCTTTGGAATGCTTTTCCAGCTTCTGTATTCCTATTCTTCCATAAGGGACACGACTTCTTCCTTCTTGCTTCCTCGGGGCTAGGCAGTAAGGTTACCTGTCCCTGTCTCTTTTCCAGTTGCCAGCAATTAGGGCAATCATAGTTAAACACCAGCAGTCTACCATGCATGGAATATTCCATTCCATTTCTGCGTGGAAAGGAATCAATCAGTTATGGAATCTTCCATTTCATTTCTTCCTGGAAATAAGGCCATCACACAGGAATCTATTCCCTTTCCACCTGGAGAGGAATTCATCAGGCATGGAATCTTCCATTTCATTTCTTCCTGGAAAGGAGTCCATTAGGTATGGAACCTTCCATTCCATTTCCACCTGGAAAGGAGTTCATTAGGCATGGAATCTTCCATTCCATTTCCACCTGGAAAGGAGTTCATCAGGCATGGAATCTTCCATTCCATTTCTTCCTGGAAAGGAGTCCATTAGGTATGGAACCTTCCATTCCATTTCCACCTGGAAAGGAGTTCATCAGGCATGGAATCTTCCATTCCATTTCTTCCTGGAAAGGAGTCCATTAGGTATGGAACCTTCCATTCCATTTCCACCTGGAAAGGAGTTCATCAGGCATGGAATCTTCCATTCCATTTCTTTCTGGAAAGGAGTCCATTAGGTATGGAATCTTCCGTTCCATTTCCACCTGGAAAGGAGTTCATCAGGCATGGAATCTTCCATTCCATTTCTTCCTAGAAAGAAGTCCATTAGGTATGGAACCTTCCATTCCATTTCCACCTGGAAAGGAGTTCATCAGGCATGGAATCTTGTCAGTCATGAAATCTTCCATTCCATTTCCGCCTGGAAATAAGCCCGTCAGGCATGGAATCTTCCATTCCATTTCTGCCTGGAAAGGTCAGGCAGCCCAAGGCGAGTTCCTCATCTGAAGAGAAGCCAAAATTCTTGTAAGGCTTCGGAGGAGGCGTCTCAAAGGTACTTCTGGAATAGCCACAACTATGCCCAGTGTTCCCTTGTGCCTAAGGCTGTGAAGTGACGTGAAGTTTGTATGGTGTTTGTGGGAAAGGCATTGATTCCATTTCTGACGGACGACGAGCTGTGCAGACTCTGAATTTTATTATTATTATTATTATTATTATTATTATTATTATTATTATTATTGTTCTAAGGGGTCTACAATAATAAAAAAATGTTGCGAGTTCGTGTATAATTTTAAAACCCTTTACAAAAAGCTGTTTGTCAAGGGTATTAAAATTATGCACGAACTCGCAACCTTTTTTCTTATTATTGTGGACCCCATAGAACATTATATATACCTACTCTCTAGATAGAGAGTTTTTCCCAATTATTATTATTATTATTATTAGTTATTATTATTATTATTATTATTATTATTATTATTTTATTATTATTATTATTATTATGATAAAAGTTACAGGAATACTGAAACTGTGAAAACATACATTTTATTGGTTACTTACCTGTTTATGCAAAATATTATTATTATTATTATTATTATTATTATTATTATTATTATTATTATTATTATTATTTTATATATTGTTTTTTTCTATTTTTCTTACAATTCGCTTCTCAGGCTCAGCGATGTTTCTGAGCAAGTGGCCAATATTCATATTGAGCATTTTTATGATTTTTAGAAATTCCCAAAATGAGTATTGGCCGGTTACTCAGAAACATCGCTGAGCCTGAGAAGCGAATTGTAAGAAAAATAGAAAAAAAAAACAATATATAAATTGAACTCGCTTAATAAAAGATGGTCTTCTACTAAAATATATTTACTATTATTGGGAAAACATATCTACAGTTATGGATATGTACATACATATATTTAAAGATAAATCTTTACAGACAATTTTCGGGAAACTGTTCGATTTTCCTGTTCAGTCAAATAATATGTACATATAGCATAACTGTGGATTCCTTCTTGTATTTCAAGACTCATACTATTATTATTATTATTATTATTATTATTATTATTATTATTATTATTATTATTATTATTATTATTATTATTATTAATATTGGTTGCAGGTCCACAATAATATAGCATGTGAGTATATGGTCTTTAATGGATATTCAAAGCTTTTAAACCTTGTACTAGGTTCATCTTCAGAAGATGAATCTAGTTCAAGGTTCAAAAGCTTTTAATATCCATTAAAGACCATATACTCACATCATGCTATATTATTGTGGACCGGCAACCATTGTCTTCATTTTCGACACGGCAAACTGTGCCCATTATTATTATTATTATTATTATTTATTATTATTATTATTATTATTATTATTAATTATTATATTATTTATTTTTATCATCATCATCATCATCATTATTATTATTATTATTATTATTATTATTATTATTATTATTATTAAAAATAATGGCAGAATTTACAGAATTGATTTTATACAAAATTCTGTCAATTCTCCTTAG
>NC_087219.1:19905504-19945504 GCF_015104395.2 Macrobrachium nipponense
CTTATTATACAGATTATAAAAATCATGATGTAAACTTTGGGGGTTATTGTGCTTCTTCGTCTCCTCTCAAGTTTAATTTGAAGAAGAAGAAGAAGAAGAGGAGGAAGAAGGGAAAGTTTAAAAAGAGAAGTGGAAGCACTTCAGTCTACGACCAAATCGACCAAACAAAGACACGAGATTTTTTTTATTTTTGTTAACCTTATTTTAACTGACGTTGAATGGGTAAAAGATAGAGAAAGAGAGAGAGCGAGAGAAAAAGTGACAGGAGATGAAGAAGAAAGAGGGAACTACAGTCAAAAAGTGTTTGCATAGAGAGAGAGAGAGAGAGGGGGGGGGGGGGAGGGAGGGAAGCATTAGGTTTAACCATATACTGACTTTTTTTAATTCAATCTTGTGCTTATTAATCCATTTATTGATTTATTCATACATTCCTTTACCTATTAGTCAATGGCATTTTTTTTCTTACATGCAAGAGGCATTTGTTTGTTCTGTGGGAATTTCCTGAATATGTTAACAAAAGACATAAATTTTGAATCGCTTTGGTAAGACATTTTGCTTTTGAAAAGTTGGGGATGGAGGTGGGTGAGGGGGGGGGGGGGCGGGTTGGTTGGTTACTGGATGCCATCCTTATAATGCCTAAGCTTAGCCCATCCTTGAAGGCATGAGGAGGAGGAGGTTGGAAGAATCAAGCAAAACAGAAGAATGAAGAGAATTTCAAATCTGGCCAATGAAGACAGTTCCTGGTTGTGATTCTGATTTAAAACGCTTCTGTAGATATGAATTAAATCTTAGCTTGGTGGGTGTGTCCCAAGGGGGCCGGTACCGGCCTGTTGGGAATGGGTGGAGTTCCAGAAAGGAAGGGGGTGCCTGAATTGCGACTTCGTCTGGGACTCTGTAATTAGACCTGTCTGTAACGCGTCGTAATCGCTTCCCCGTTCTCTGGCTTCATTCCTCGTCGTTTTCAGAGCGTGTCCTCGTACCGTTTACTAGATCTGTCATTTATTTCAGTCAGTTTTTAACTAATTGCATCGCTATTCAAGTCCAGTAACTGCGCGTGGAAGCCATCAGTGGATTAAACAATCAGAATTATATATAAGCGACTAGTGAATAGCGGCACCTGGCAATTTATCTTAAACCTGCCGTTCCGGAACGAGACTTGTACCTGAATAACCTTGACACAGTGACAGCGTCTTAGCTGCTTTTTTTTTCTTGCTTTTTTCTATGTTGACGTTTCTGCTTCCTCAAACGTCATTTCCCTGTCAGAACAGACTCTCTTGATCAGGAAGGCAAGACCTTGCGGTTTTATTGAAGGGATGATTGAATGAGAGGATAAATTTATTGTTCTCATTACCTCTTAAAATATCTTTGGTTTGGATTTCCGGTTTGGTGGTTAGAAGGACATTGGATTCTAAGTTTTCAAAGTGCCGTATGTTGAGTTCCTTCTCCCCATGCACTTGTTTTTCGCAACTTTGTGGATTCACAGTTGTTTCCTTGCACTTTTTGCAATGAGTTAATAGTTTTACAAGGCTTTATGTACAATCTCAAGTGTTCCCAGTATTTTATTGCTTATGTTTTGACAGGTGTAAGTGTTCCCAGTATATTCCTGACTTGGTTTAACAACTTCAAGTGTTCCAAGTGTTTTCTTGCACCTGTTTCAACAACGCCAAGCTTTCCCCGTATTTTCTCGTAATCGTTTTCATAACCTCAAGTGTTCCCCGTATTTTCTTACACTTGTTTCAACAACATCAGATGTTCCTGCCACTAAATGCTGACGAGAAGAAAATGTAATTAAATCCAGTCAATAGTATAAATCGATAGAGGGGTGGCGGTTGCGTTCAGGCGGTCGAACCGGCAAGCTGCGTTCATGAGGAAATCGATAAATCAAAACAGCTAGGTTAAGCGTTTTTTAAAATTTTCTTCTTCTTCTTTTCTTCTTCTTCTTCTTCTTCTTCTTCTTAAAGGCATTGTATGATTGATGATGGTCAGTTGCTAGGTCACCTCGGCTGGAAGGTCAATTGATTTATCGCTTTGAAGGTTGTTCCTGTCATTACCGTTATAATATATATATATATATATATATATATATATATATATATATATATTATTAAGGCTTGATTTAGGAAGATGTATTAGCGTGCGAGCTGCTATCTCAGTGGCTATGATTATCGTTATCATTGTGAAGTGTTATGACACATTGCTATTATTAGCCCCCTCCCCCACCCTCTCTCTCTCTCTCTCTCTCTCTCTCTCTCTCTCATACAAACGAAAGGGAGATTTGTGGCTGCTTTCATTAACACATTAAATGTTTGTTATCAGGATTATTCTCTCTCTCTCTCTCTCTCTCTCTCTCTCTCTCTCTCTCTCTCTCAAGAAAGAAAGAAGATTGTACCCGTTTTCCCGCATGGTCATTATTATTGTCATCCTCTCTCTCTCTCTCTCTCTCTCTGTCTTCTCTCGGCTCTCCTCTCTCTCTCAAAGAAAGAAATATTGTAACCCGTTTCAACGCAATGGTCATTAGTTATTGTCCATCCGTCTTTCTCTCTCTCTCCTCCTCTTCTCTTCTCTCTCTCTCTCTCTCGTCTCTCTCTCTCAAGAAAAGAAAGTATTGTACCCGTTCACCATGGTCAATTATTATTGTCATCTTCTCTCTCTCTCCTCTCTCTCGTCTCTCTGTCTCTCTCTCTCTCAAGAAAGAAAGAAAGAAAGTATTGTACCCGTTTCACGCATGGTCATTATTATTGTCATCCTCTCTCTCTCTCTCTCTCTCTCTCTCTCTCTCTCTCTCTCTCTCTCTCAAAGAAAGAAAGAAAGTATTGTACCCGTTTCACGCATGGTCATTATTATTGTCATCCTTCTCTCTCTCTCTCTCTCTCTCTTCTCTCTCTCTCTCTCTCTCTCTCTCCACAAGAAAGATGGAATTGTACCCCTTCAGTCTATACCATTTTTAGCATCCCCCCTACTCTCTCTCTCTCTCTCTCTCTCTCTCTCTCTCTCTCTCTCTCTCTCTCTCTGAAGATGCATACACTACACCTGCCAAGCAAAAGGTCACCTTTTGACTTTTTACCTGTGCCGGCTAGACGCAGTTGCCGTCTTGGGGAGTTGCTATTTTTCCAAGCCTTTCTCTTTCCTTCGCCTTCCTTCTGATGTTATTAACTGAAGCCTTCTGCTGCTCCGCCTTCGTCAGCGGTATTTAAGCCTCTCTCTCTCTCTCTCTCTCTCTCTCTCTCTCTCTCTCTCTCTCTCTCTCTCTCTCTCAGGAGGAGGAGGAGGCATGAATGAAGAAGACCAGTTTTTCATCATTTTCTGTATCTCAAATATTCAGAATGATTCACGTGATATATATAAGAATAAAGACATTTCAGTCTCTCTCTCTCTCTCTCTCTCTCTCTCTCTCTCTCTCTCTCTCTCTCTCTCTCTCTCTCTCTCTCTCTCACATGTACGAAAGAGGCACGAAGAAGAAAGTCCGTTATTTTATTATTTGCTTTAACCAAAAAAACTTCAGTTATTCACGTGAAAAAAAATAGAAATAATGTCACCTCTCTCTCTCTCTCTCTCTCTCTCTCTCTCTCTCTCTCTCTCGTAGCACACAAATGAAGGAAACAAATCATCTTAGCTTCAGAGCAGAGAAAACAACCGAATTATTCCGCCGCCACTAATCAATTTCGTGGGATATGTTAAGTCATCGAACCGAAGCGTTGCCATGGCAACCGGAACGCCAACCTGTCTCCATAGCAACGGGCGGTCTTGGATCATGGTGTCCCCCTATACATTTGGGGGCAGCGAATGTTGGCCCAGGAATAACGAATGGGAAGTTATGTAAACATGAGAGAGAGAGAGATGAAGAGACAATGAAAAACAAAGATAAAATATTAAATAAACAATTTTCACTGAGAAATTATTTGTCACAGAAGATGATTAATTCTACTTTATTTTTTTTTTAGCAAATAATCGTCATTAAATTATTCGTCCATACTAACAGTCCATCTAAATGACAATTATTTACCTCAATACCTAATTAATTTATGCTAAGATTCATCCTTAACAATTTCTTCCAAAAATTAAAATGTTTTCCCCCGTAGGAGATTAGTGCCATCAGTGCAGCTCATGGGGTGCACTGTCGGCCTTACTTAAGAAGGTTCTTTGCAGCGTCCCTTCGGCCCCTAGCCGCAACCCCTTACATTCTTTTTACTGTGCCTCCTTTCATATTATCTTTTTCCATCTTACATTCTTTTTACTGTGCCTCCTTTCATATTATCTTTTTCCATCTTGCTATCCACTCTCTCCTAACAGTTATTTGAAAGTGCAACTGCTTTAAGGTTTTCCTCCAGTTTCACCTTTCAAACCTACTTATTTCTGATATCCTTTCCAGCGCTGAATGACCTCATAGGGCCCAGAGCTTGCCTTTTGGCCTAAACTCTGTATTCCGTTCAAAATGTTTCCCCAGTCTTTGCAGCTCTTCCTAACCATCAACAGCTGTCACTTGTATCAGCTATCATGAGTTCCTTCCGCAAATGTACAATATAGCCCCTCCTTCCTTTCCCCGAATATTTCACATGACCTGCCCTGCATATGCGGACGAGCGAGACACGAATGACCTCACTAGATTGCCTGCTGGTCTTCAAGGTGACCTTGCTTCTAACCTTCAGGCCACCCAGCCGACGATGATTAAGCCTTTCGTGAAACCCTTTGAGTCTTTGAATGATGAAGTCTTCTGTCGCCAGCAGACTTCTTCAGCCGTCATGCAAAAGCCTTATGCTTGACTTTTCCAATGTGGCCTTCATAATTAAAAGAGCTTCGATGTGTATCTCATCTTTATCAACGGCTTTGGTTATTTGAAGAGTGCTTGATTGAATATATATATATACTATATATATATATATATATATGTGTGTGTGTGTGTGTGTATATATATATATATATATATATATATATATATATATATATATATATATATATATTTACATATTATATGTTATTTGATGTGTGTATATATATTTCATAATACTGCTTGTCGTGTGGACTGTAAAGTTTTTTTTAATATACTTCTTAATGAAAAAAATTTCCAGAAAGCTCACTTCAATTGAGGATATTACTTGTAAGTTCGAATAGCTCTAATTTGTTTACAAATATTGCTGAAATCTTACCTTACGAAAAAAGGAAAATTGCAAATATTGTCACACTTCAAAAAATAATTATCGATCGTATTTTCTTGTGACTATACACAGGCAGTGGGGACAGTATATTGAATTGTGCCAAGATACACAAAGGTTTAAAAAACTGAGAAAAAACCTTAAGTATAAAACGAAAGAAAATCAAACAAGTTCTACACAAGGAAAGATTCTGTTCACTAAAACGATAGTAAATACAACGAACCCATTTCCAAGGATTACAAACAGCCTTCATTCTGGCAAGATTTCAGATATACAACAGCCTCTGCCTGTGGAGGGGAGATTAAAGGAAAAAAAAAAAAGATTTTCATATCCGAATTCAGGGATTCCTGAGTGTTTGACCAACGGATATGTTAGCTTATAAGAGAAGGTACGAGGAACCAACGACCCCTGTTAAAAGGGGATTTGTCCTGGCTTACGAAAACCTAGACTATGATACGTACGATCTCAACAGTCCTGAGAACTGCTACAGTTCAGGGGTACGGGACTGTTCCAGTCTTTCCTCGCTTGTTGCTGATGTGAACTGTAGAACCTTGATTCTCAGACGTGTGTGTAGGGTAGCAGCTGTTCCAAGTTTTCCTTTCTCGTTGCTAATGTAAGCTATACCTTGATGCTCATGCATGTTTAGAATAGCAGCTGTTCTAAGCATAGCTTGTTCCTTGCAGATGTAAACTGTACCTTGAGGAGCAGAGGTGTGTGTAGAATAACAGCTTTTCTGAACTTTTCTTGCTCTTTGCAGGTGTAAACTGTACCTTGAGGATCAGACATGTTTGCAGAATAAGAATAACAGCTGTTCTGAACTTTTCTTGTTCCTTGCAGATGTAAACTGTACCTCGAGGATCAGACATGTGTGCAGAATAGCAGCTGTTCTAAGCTTTTCTTGCTCTTTGCAGATGTAAACTGTACCTAGATGCCCAAACTTGTGTGTAGAATAGCAGCTGCTCTAAGCTCTTTTTGATCTTTGCAGATGTAAACTGTATCTAGATGCCCAAACTTGTGTGTAGAATAGCAGCTGTTCTAAGCTCTTTTTGATCTTTGCAGATGTAAACTGTATCTAGATGCCCAAACTTGTGTGTAGAATAGCAGCTGTTCTAAGCTCTTTTTGATCTTTGCAGATGTAAACTGTATCTAGATGCCCAAACTTGTGTGTAGAATAGCAGCTGTTCTAAGCTCTTTTTGATCTTTGCAGATGTAAACTGTATCTAGATGCCCAAACTTGTGTGTAGAATAGCAGCTGTTCTAAGCTTTCCTTCCTCTTTCTTGTTGTAAACTGTAACGTTGATGCTCAGACGCGTTTGTAGACAGCAGCAGCATCATGATCCGGTAACCCATCCAACTTAATGACATTTCCCCCCCTCTTCTTCTCTTCCCCGCAGGAGTGTGAAGCCGTGGAGGTGAGAGAACCTGAAGTTAGAGCCAGGCAGAAATGGGGTCGTCAGATCGAGTTCATTCTCTCGTCCCTCAGCTATGCTGTCGGTCTGGGCAACATCTGGAGGTTTCCCTACCTCTGCTACAGGAATGGAGGAGGTGAGTTGACAGAAAAAGATAGAGGGAGGGAGGATATATATATAGAATAAGGCAGAAGATTCCACCACAATCTGGAAGTGAATGACAATCGAAGATTGATCTAAACCAGTGTTTCTTAAAGTGTGGTCAGCGGAATGTTCCAAGGGGTTCGCAGGATAATTTGGCAGTCGGCATCAGATAAATCTGAGGCCAAAACGTGGCTCCATTTGTGTGCAAAATTGCTAAACTTGTGAGCAAAATTGCAAAATTGATAATGTTGTGAAAGTTATTTTAAGTAAAATGTAAACATTTCTGTTGAAGATGAGCCATTATTAGATAATTCAGTAGCAATTTTACTGCCATATATTAGACACTGAAAACACTTATTAAATCAAGAGGGAAATTATCACAAGGGGTCCACTGCACAAGAAAGTTTAAGAAACACTGATCCAAACAGATTGACCCTTGAGTTGGTAATATTCGTTCGGGATCTTTAGCGTTGTAAAGTGTAGCTCTTGAGATCATCGTCCAAAGTCACATGTGTAAAATAAACTGAGGGAGCCTACATTGAAATAATAGTTGGAAAGGTTATTGTAACTCCAGACATTAGGATATATACTTTTGCATAATATCCAAATAGAAATTCTGTATTAGCAGGAAATCGCATTAGTAGGATATAATAGACAATTACATGTGTATGATGAAGTGTTTGTGTGTGTGTGTGTGAGAGAGAGAGAGAGAGAGGGGTTGGGTGTAGGTTAAGGATAACAATAATTTCATGTGTAAAGAGGTACAATTCTATTTTTTTCGGAGAGAGAGAGAGAGAGAGAGAGAGAGAGAGAGAGAGAGAGAGAGAGAGAGGTTTTGGATTAAATATGATAATGACATATGTAAAGGGGTAAACTTCCTGAGGAAGAAAGGGGAGAGAAAGAGAAAGAAAGGGAGGAGGTATAAAAGATAATTATAATGACATGTGTAAGGGAAAGGGTACACAATTCTTGAGCAGAGAGAGAGAGAGAGAGAGAGTAAATGCACTGATGACAGACGCTGAGGCAACAGAGACGGAATGCAGAATCTGACGTTATCGAGGAGGAAAATGACGCAAACTTCTCTCAGTCACCCACAGCACAGCCGGGATTGTGTCTAAGGTCAGGAGAACTGGCGTGACGTCGCTGGAAGTGAGGGAAGGAGGGGAGGGAGGGAAGGAGGGGAGAGAGGGAGGGAGGAAAGACGTGCCATTCTTACATAAATAAATTCCCTTGCAGTGGCGTCCAATCATATCCGTTTTCTTTATAGGGTTGGAGAGAAGGTGGGGTAGGGGGGAGTTACCTCCCACGCTTCCAAGGTGGGGCCCTCGGTTGCTTCAAAAAGCACTCTGGCGCCATTGTGACCCGTGGCCAGGTCGCTATGGTTGCTGTTTTCGGAAACTGAAGCGTTTTATTAAGCCTAAATTCAACCCCATGTTTTTAACCTTGAATTATGACCTGTGTGATTATGTAAATCCTTACAAAAATTATAGTTTAATTTGGTAAAATTCTCCCTCTTCTCGCCACATGAACGGACCGTCAACTCTGGACTTCTGGTGACAATTACTACCAATTCTAACCACAGTGATCCCCAGCTTTCAATCTTTGTCAAAAACGCTCCGTTCTTGAACACCGATTCCCAACCTCATGCCATCATCAGGGGTTCCGCAAGAAGTCTTAAAATAATATGTATTGCAAATGACGCTGATCTGAATTTACACAGCTCGAATTTCCTTTCCAGCGCTGAATGACCTCATAGGTCCCGGTGATTGGTCTTTGCCTAAACTCTGTGTTCAATTCAATTCAATAGACCTAGGTAAATGTTAAAGAAGCTGAACAGCTTCAAATGACTCCCGCATCCAAATGAAATTAAAAGGCGCAAATCTTCTGATGTTTCAATTGCACGAAACAAATACGGAAATGACTGAAATGTCTAATCAAGGCGTTTAGTATGGTCACCGGGATTTTCTGCTTTATTTACGTTTTGTCCGTTAGTAAGAGGACGCAGTGAATTTGAAAACAATAGCGTAGTTACGTAAATACTTTGCATGAACTAAGCGTCGTTCATATGCAGGATTAAGCTGTCACATTGCCGCTTTCTGTTGGTGCGCAGAATCGACAAAAACAGTTAACAAAAAATGAGATGATTTACCTGTTTCCTCGGGATGAATTAATCTTCACAAAAGAAGCTTCATAGAATTTTACCAGAGAGTTCTTTAGCACAATTACAATTCAGCCGCGTAGCAAACAGTTACAAAGAAACCTCGTACGGCTTTGCTAGAGAGTTTTTGCATAATTCAGATACATACCAAATATAGAAGCGCCTCAGGGGCGTGATCGGTATGGTCTTGGCCTACCACCTCGGTGGCCGCGAGTTCGATTCTCGGGCATTCCACTAAGGGGTTTGAGATGTGTATTTCTGGTGATGGAAGTTCACTCTCGACGTGGTTCGGAAGTCACGTAAAGCCGTTGGTCCCGTTGCTGAATAACCAATGGTTCCATGCAACGTAAAAACACCATACAACAAAACAAACAAACATATTTCAGTAGGAACAATACTGACAACAATGGTGATACTAGTGATGATAACAGCCAAGCTCTTGTAAAATGCCGCGGGCCAGTTAAAAGTCAAATTTGCCCGGCGACTCATCGAAAACAAATATCTTGTAAATGTCAGCCAATAAATACCACAGACGTCCGGGTTACATAAGACTGGTGGAATCTGTCAGTGAAGTCTGGGTTAATACGGTGTATCTGTCTGCATATTTGGTATCTTTGTTTGTTTGTATGGTGTTTTTACGTTGCAAGGAACCAGTCGTTATTCAGCAACGGGACCAACGGCTTTACGTGACTTCCGAACCACGTCGAGAGTGAACTTCTATCACCAGAAATACACATCTCTCACACCTCAATGGAATGCCCGAGAATCGAACTCGCGGCCACCGAGGTGGCAGGCCAAGGCCAAACCGAGCACGCCACTGAAATATGGTCTTCTCTCTTTTAAAAGGCGAGGCTGTTGTTTTCTGAGGGGTTAGTTTCTTGACTGTTTCCCCTCGGCCCTTAGCTGCAACCCCTTTCGTTCCTTTTACTGTAACTCCTTTTATATTCTCTTTCTTCCATCTTACTTTCCTGAACCCTCTCCTAACGATTGATTCATAGTGCAACTGCTTTGATGTTTTCCTCCTGTTACACCTTACTAACCTTTTTACTGTCGATTTCCGTTTCATCGCCGAATGACCTAATAGGTCTCAGCGCTTGGCCTTTGGCCTAAATTCTATATCCAGTTTAATTCAAATAGTTGTGATTATCATTGGTATCCAGCGATGGTCACAACCCAACCTTAAGCTTGACTTAACCTAACAGGATTTCATGGATGATAATAGTCATGGTATTCAATGAGGGTCAAAATCCAACCTCGACCTTCAGCTTGACTTGACCTAGCAGATTGCTATGGAATTTTCTTTGCCCTTGACGAACGCAATATTGTTTCTGCAGTATTTAGATTGATTTTGTATTTATCATCACTCTGTTTCTCTATTTATTTGTCTTTATGATCACTCTTTTTCTCTATTTATTTGGATTTATTATCACTCTGTTTCTCTATTTATTTGTATTCATCATCACTGTTTCCCTATTTATTTGTATCTACTATTTATTCGTATTTATCATCACTGTTTCTCCATTTATTTATATTTATCATCACTCTCTTTCTCCATTTATTTGTATTAATCATCACCTTATTTCTCCATTTATTTGTATTTATCATCACTGTTTCTCCATTTATTTGTATTCATCATCACTCTGTTTCTCCATTTATTTGTATTTATCATCACTCTATTTCTCCATTTATTTATATTTATCATCACTCTCTTTCTCCATTTATTTTTATTAATCATCACTCTATTTCTCCATTTATTTGTATTTATCATCACTCTATTTCTCTGTTTATTTATATTTATCATCACTGTTTCTCTTAACTACCTTCAACATTTATCACGGATATATTTAACCTTTTTAAAGCGAAAAGGAATAGGGCTGAAAGAAAAATTATTATTAATAAATAAATAAACATAATGAACATTCTTAACGACTTTCTTTCACGATCACCGAGAGACAATACTATATTAAAAGAATCATCACAGCCATCTCGGTTACCGATCGATTCATGCGATGAATTCCAGGGCGTTGAATGTCAGTCAACGCCGCTGCCTGCTCTCTCTGAGAGGACGCGCGGAGGTCCCTGGGGGACTCTCTGACGTCACCGTAGCGTTTTATTTCAGCATTGTTATATATCTGTCTTTTCGCTTTTTTTTTTTCTTACTGTATTTTGTTGCTTATGCTGGGTATACTATCTATCTATAATCTATAATTATTATTATATACATATATATATATATCTATTATATATTATATTATATATAATATATATTATATATCATATATATATATATATATATAAATATTATATAATATATATATAAGGAGGAACAAGAACCCCAGAAGACGTGGTAATATTCCAGACATTATTATTTCCTTAAAATGAAACAAGGGCACAGCCGAGCTTTGGGGAATACATTGCTTTTCCCATCATCAGGGTCACTTATCTATAAAATGATACAAAAAAGAGAAACAGTAAGAACTACACTGATTGACTATATCTAAAAATATTACAATACTTTAAAAACATAACACAAAGTAAAAAAGGAACATAAAATACACAACACAAAGTAAAAAAGGAACATAAAAACTAAGTTAACTGCAAATCATAAAAGAGCAATGACAAGTTAAAAGAGATTACGTAAAATGCAGAAATATACTGAGAGCGAAAAATAAAAACATGAATATTCAGAGTAAAAAAATAAAATAATGATACTGTAGTACAAAATATTGGAGAACCTACTGTTCATGTCGTAGTTAAATGACAACTGGGCGAGTTAGAAAACTGCGAATGAAATAGGGAGAAGTTTTTAAGTTTGTCCTTAGTTGAATAAAATATTTTTCTAGCTCTTTTCCATGCCACATCTACAAAAGTCCTTGGGTATTTAAGTTTCAATGCAATATCCTAAATAGTTTTAATCGCAGCGTCAATAAACTGCGGGTTACAGACACGCAAAGCCCTTTGGAACATCCCAGGAAAAACAGAGAATTTAACATTTTGATGGTGATTGGAGTAGTAATGAACAAAGGAGGCAATGTTAGTTGATTTCCGAAAGACTGAAAAGGTGAAATTTCTATCATTTCTATGGACAGTTACATAAGGAAAATTCATATTACAATTTCTTTCTTCCTCTACAGTAAATTTTATAGAAGGGACTAAATGTGCGCGGGGTTATTGTCCTACTATCTGTTATTATTGATATTATTGTTATTGTTATTATTATTATTATTATGGAGGCCTTCTCTGAGGGTAGTAGCACTGAATATTATTAGCCGTTTCAACAGCATTTGATTTATATAGAATCTTCTCAAGTCTTCTTATTATCCTTTTCTCGTCAGCAGATATATGTCCATAGGAAAACTGGTATAATACCAGCTACATGCGATGAGAAAAAGATAATAAGATTTGAGAATATTCTATATAAATTAAGTGCCATTGAAACAGCTATAATAATAATAATAATAATAATAATAATAATAATAATATTATTATTATTATTATTATTAATTATTATTATTATTATTATTATTATTATTATTTTTTGCTCTATCACAGTCCTATTATTATTATTATTATTATTGTTATTATTATTATTATTATTATTATTATTATTATTATTATTATTATTATTATTATATATTCAGAACATGCCTTCGAAAGGCGCTAATTTGCATCACTACCTTCCTCAGAAGGGACAGCCAATGATATACAAATAGCCATGAATTGAAGTTTAAAATCTGCCTGTAATAAGAAGGCAAGGGTGAGAGAGATACGAGTATACACTTTTAAGTCTTCCTGTCTCGATTAAACAATCTGACTCATAAGATTCTCTGTAGAGCAGAGTTTTTTTTTTTTTCTTTTTTTAAAGCTGATGGGTAAGATGGGTGAAAGAGTAGTTAGGGCAGTTAGCTAGCTAACCATTGTACGGAATAGTTTAGAAAGTTAAGTATTAGTAAGAGTCATGTCAAGTTTGGTTGATCCACAATTTTATTTTATTTTTCTTACCTCGGCCTTAATATTAATTCATTACAATAATTATTTTACATTATATTAACACGGTGAATTGTGCAAATTACATATTTTGAGTTATATCTCTTTATAGTATGAGTCTATTTAACAAAAGTGCTTTGAAAATGACTTGCTATAGTAGACTCACATCAACTGTGCATTTGATGTCTTGGCCAGTCCCTTACGACGCTCCTGATTGGCTGTTGATACAATCACAGGGCGGGAAACTCTCAGTCTCTCTCGAGAGTTCACATGGGTAGGATCTATGTTGCATCTCTCCTGAGGTATACGTCTTTCAGGAGAGGTGGAGCATACATCCTGCCTATGTGAACTCTCGAGAGAGACTGAGAGTTTCCAGCCCTGTGAAAAGCCAATCAGGAGTGTCATAAGGGACTGGCCTAGACATCAAATGCACGGTTGATGTGAGTCTGCTATAGGCACAAATGTTAAAGCAGCTGTTGTTGCTGTCGATTGAGTTGTGCAACGCTGATATCAGTTACATGTCTTGGGTCTTTCCTAACTAGAGACTCCCAAGGGTTTTCGGGGATAGTTTTCCTTATGATATTTAGTCTTTTGCTTACGTTGCTCTAGGAAAAGTTAAGTCTGTCTTACTTTTACCAGACCACTGAGTTGATGAACAGCTCTCCTACGGCTAGCCCGAAGGATGAGATATTTTGACGCGGCTGAAAACCAATTGGAGTACTTAGCAACGGGACCTACAGTATATTGTGGGATCCGAACCACATCGAGAAACGACTTTCTATCACCAGAAATAGATTTCTCTGAATTTCTCGTTGGCAGAACGGGGAATCGAACCCGGGCCCCGAGGCTATCTAGGAAAGGTCCCATTTCTTGACGTTTATGGAATTTCATCATTTAAACTGTTTCCTCTCGCCTTCATTTGAGTCTGGGAAGACATGCATTCAAGCCACCCTCCCCCTGTTCCCCCACTTGCCAACCAGGCTACCCTGCTCCTCCCTCCCCTCTCCGCCCCGCTTTGGACAACCACGCAGAACCTAAGACCGAATTTTGAAGGTCATCAATTCTGGCTGAGCTTATCTGAAACGTTGCGCCAGCATCCTGTGCAGATAATGAAGTCTCTCCCAGACACAGCGAGTGAAGACCTCTACGGCTGGAGATCACCAAATCGGTCCCAGTTTGGTGGATAACGACTTTGGCCCATCTGGAACATTCGTTAATCATCTATCTAGTCAGCGATTCCTAACCAGGGTTCCTCACGCCATCGTCAGGGGTTTCGCAAGAAGTCTTGAAATAGATGTGTATTGCAAATGACGCTGATCTGAATTTACACAGCTCGAATAGCAGTGGTAGATATTATATGCTTTACATATATATATATATATATATATATACTATATATATATATATAGATATAGTATATATATATATATATATATATTTAGTATATATTATATATATATATATATATTGTTACGTATTAGCCTCGGCCTTAAGGGGCTCAATTACGTAAACAAAAATAGTTGAGGGAAAAGCAGAATAAATTACTTGAACTTACCTAAAAAGGATTTACAGGGTTAATTTACTCTAGAGGAAAAGGTCGCCAGAAAACTCAGCTAATTACTTTACATCTATTTATTTACAAGAGGCTGCTTAACAGCCTGGGGAAGTAAATGCAACTGGTCCACACGTGGACTAATAATATCTCTCAAAGGGATGATAGTTGGCTCAAAATGAGATTCACGTAAAAGCTGGTTTTCGAAATCTTGCAGTAATGCAACACTTGCTGGGCGAAGACTTGGACACGTGACTCAGGGAATCTGGAAAAGATCCCAGATTAGACAAGAATAAAAAAAGTACTTCTTGCACAAGTTACGATTATTCAGTTCTCTAACACTGGGGAATAGGCACTCTAGTGTTTAACTGAGGTATGCAATGACTTCATTTGTCTGGGACGATCACACAAGGGAAGCATGCGGCCATGAGGCAGTGAGAGGAACAAAGGGATATTCCCTTGAATTGGAAGTTTGAAATGTGAAAATGGGGAGTAAATAGACACTAGGAGGTAAGGAACTGGCAATATGCTGTTTCACAAGACGTACCTGGATGCCATGATCAGTGGACCTCTGTAGAAAATGCAGCCTGGGCTTTTGTCTCAGGTCTGGGGCTCTGGGCACGCCAGTAACACCGTTAAGCCTAAGTGTGGAAGGCTGGCTGCCGGGACATCTGTCCGAGGTCACGACTGGAGCTGACTGAGAGCGACGGCAGGTCTGTTTCCTGGGTGTTGGGGGTCAGCTTAACCCCCCAAGAGCAGGGCAATCCTGGAAACAGAACATACAGCCAGCAGAGGGTTCACAGGAAAAAGAGCTTAAGACATAGGCCTAATAAGTACCAGGCTACCTACATCCTTCCCTTTGGGATACGTTCCTAAAGCTGACAAGAGTCTATATTCCCCTTTCTAGCAGGAAATTCCTATCTCTGGATGGGGTGTTTTGGGTTCCCGCCTGAAATCAGCTGATATTTGGGTGAATATGGCGGCTTCTCTAACAATCAAAATATTTAACTAAATGCTGGGTAGACGAGGAGATCAATAAACGTAGAAATATATATATATATTATATATATATATATATATATATATATATATATATATATATATATATATATATCTATTATGTAAGTTTTGTAATGCAATTATAATTTTGGTAATATGAGTAATTCACCTCAGAACCTGTGTATCATGTTATGAAATGTACGTTTTTGAGTTCATATTCCCATATTTAAAGATAACGCATGTTAAGTAGTGTAGCTTTTCATTTTTAAACATACATAAGGCGAAGAGAGGGAAAAGTAACATAAGACAGATAGAGTGGAAGCTCATAAGCCTTTGAAGAGGGTTGTTTTCATATCTTGAGAACTTCTTAGCTAAGCTAATTTTTTTTTTTTTTATCATTCCAAGTGGTCCTGTACAAAACAAGGGGCCCTTGTGCATAGAAATATGCGAACATAGCAAAAGAGGCCCCATACTCGATATCCCTATAGAGATGACGTAATATGTTTTCGTCTTGCTAACTGCCTCATATGCCGATACACATGGAGATAGAGAACTATTCATTCGATTCCGAGACCTAGCCGCTGGTGTGTGGGATAGGATCTCTCTCTCTCTCTCTCTCTCTCTCTCTCTCTCTCGCGAGGCTGTTTCATTTACTTAATAATGTAACTTACATTTGTATTTGAGAAGGTCACTCATATAATTCTTATTAAAATATGTGTTGTTTGTGGAATCTGAACATAGTATTATTTCTATTAGTTTTGTGAAGTCGCCCACGAAACTGTAAAAGTGTGTAACAGGCCTTTCTCTTGAGTGAGAAGCTGCAGCTGCGTATACAGGTATTTTACAAATGTTTTGAAGTGCACTTCGAGGTTTTATTTTACCATTGGATAAAATTATCATTTTCAATACATTTTTCTTTTGCTTTGTTCTTCTGACATATCCATTTTTATATGCTTAATGTTTGTACTGTTTTTTCATATTATGCATTATGTTTTTGCATTGTCTTTATTTTGTTTAATTAGTTTGAATAATATTCTATTGTGTAATTGTTTGAATCTAACACTTGCAAATTAATTTGTATTTAATTAAACTTCATTTCAAATTTAATTATTGCTTTATGATTTAATTTAATTAATTTTCTTGATAAACTTTGATTTAATTAAACTTTTGTTTTCAAGTAATAACAATTTCCCTGAGATTGTGAATTTCACTTATAAATTTTGAATTTAGAAATAAATGTTTGTATTTAAAATTTATATGAGCATTTCATTTAACCACCAGTATTATACTTTATTTTTTTGTCTAGGTAGAAATATAGTGTGGTAATTGTGTCGTTTCCCACAAATAAATCAGAATCAGGGAAATACTTAGGTTAGACATTGTAGAAGGAGTGATGCCCTTTAATTAAGATTACATCACACCTATTTTAATGAACTTAGACTAATTGTTTTCTTGACTGTTCAGTTCTATAAGGGATCACTATTACCTTTAGAGTATTCAGTCGTTTAGTATTTGTGATGAAGGGTCAGGTGTCTGGCTGTAGTGAGGTAAGTAATAACCAGGTACTTGAACAAACTGTGCCCTAAGTACAAAGGGTTTCCCAGACCCAGGAATAAAAGGGTCTCTTGTGCTAACAAATACAAATGGTAAGTGAAATAACTAGATACTTGGCAAATTGGGTTAACAATTATTAATGGTGTCTAGACACAGATCTTTGGCTACTTCGTGCATCAAGTATTAATGGTATCCAGACCCAGATACTCTAGGCCACTTCGTCACAATATATATATATATATATATATATATATATATATATATATATATATATATATATATTATATACATATATATATACAGAGAGAGAGAGAGAGAGAGCATAGGATATGAAAAATGGTTTCAAGGGTACCTTGAAAGTAAAAGGTTGGGAATCTCTAATCTAGATGAGCAAGCGATCTTCTATTAGAGGGGAAAAGGGCGCCAGAGAAAAACAGACCAGCAGTTGCTGCTACTTTAAAACTTTAACTGTAGACTAGAAGATTAACCAGTTACAAAGAAAACTGTAACATACGTATGTATATTTATGCATAGTGAATATATTACATTTATATTTAGTTGTACATATGCATCAGTCAATATTAATATAATATAAGAGCATAATACGTATCCCTTCATTTATTACTCAACATATTCATCTGTTTTCCTTTTAATTAGTTGAAAGTTCTATTGAATAAAAACCTTCAGATTCAAACAAACACAAAAATCACTTCACCATCTGGTGGAATATTACTCAAAATTCAACAACACATCACCCCCTTTGACTTCCCAACATAGGTAGAAAGGCTTTTGTGTGTGTGTATGTGTATGTGTGCGTTTCAGTAAATTGGAATAAACTCAGAAATCCCTTCACCATCTGGTGGAAAATTATTTAAAATTCAACGCCACATTGCGCCTTCGACTCCCCAACGCAGAAAAGCTTTTGTGCGCTTGTGTGTTTCAATTCAAGGGCTTTACAACGGTCATGTTTACCTAAATATCGATCTGGGGGTTCCCTGGTGGATTCCTGCTTGGAAAGGGAAGAAGAAGAAAAAGAAGCAGCAGCAGCAGATGTGTAGGTTCTGCTGATGCTGTGTTGTCAAGGTGGTGGAGGCGTTCGTAGGTTATTTCTCATAGCGATGGTTAAGGCACTTCTAAGTCTGTTTACAGGGTGCGTTCTCTTCTTTATATACGGAAGGCAAATCGCTTCTCAGCCTGATTGGACAGGATCAGGGCTCAGTATTTGTTCTTATTACAAGTAGGCGTGTATATGAGACGTGTATAGATGTATATGTGTATATAATGTGTGTTTGTTGTTGCGATATGTTTCTGTTTACAGGATGCGTTTCCTTTCTTCACATTCTGCAGGCAGGATACTTCTCGGCTTTATTGCCTAAGATCAAAGCGAGCTATCTGATCTTATCAGCTCGATAGCTACTCTGTAGGGAAAACCTTGTTGGCGTGTACATGTTACGTGCGCGCGCGCACACACACACATATATGTATATATATATTATATATATATATATATATATATATATATATATATATATACATGGATTTTTATCACATCAGCGTGATTCATATACATACATTATATTACAAATGTCCTTTAATATCCAATTCACTCTACCTCGGAATGATTATATATCATATATTTCATATATGTTACATATATATATATATATATATATATATATATATATATATATATATATATATGAAAATAAATTAATTCCGAGGTAGAGCGCAGTGGATAGAAGGACACTTGTAGCTTAAGCATGCACACACACACACACACACACACACACACACACGCACACACACACACATAGATATAGATATATATATATATAATATATATACATATATATACTATATGCATTAAGCTACAAATATCCTTTAATATCCAATTTGCTCTACCTTGGAATTTATGTTTCATATATGGTAACCAAAAGGGATTTTTTTAGTTGATAATTATTTCGTCCTCTCGTGGGTTCGAACCACCGCCCAGCGGACTGAGGAGAAATCAGGACGCTGGCTCGAACCCACGACAGGACGAGATTATCATCAATTAAAAAAAAAAAAAAAAAAAAAATCTCCTTCAGGTAACATACATGAAAATATATTGATTCCGAGGTAGGGCGAACTGGGTATTAAAGGACATTTTTTAGCTTAATGCATATATAGTATATATATATATATATATATATATATATATATATATATATATATATAAGTATTACGCTGCAAATGTCCTTTAATATCCAGTCCGCTCTACCTTGGAATTAATTTATTTTCATATATGTTAACATACATAAAAAATATATGAAAATATATTCATTCCGAGGTATAGCGAACTGGAATTAAAGGGCAATGTAAAGGAAACGTTTAACGTCGAAAGGTCTCGCGGATACTCCGTCGTTTATTTTCCTTCATGGCATATATCTTTAATATATATATAATATATATATAGTATATATATTATATATATCTATATCGGTGACTGGTAAAAATATTCTTTTACAACTGAATTCCATCTGTTAAAAGGAGCCCATAAAAACGGCAAATTATAGAGAGAAGATAGTATATTTCAGAGACTGCTGTCTCTACCTGAAGAGAGAAACAGCAGTTTCTGATATATAGTATTTTCTCTCTATATTTTGGCGTTTCTATGGGCTCCTTTTATTATATATATATGGTGTGTGTGTGTGTGTATTTGAATTTGCATCCCTTTACTCCCTTATAGACCGCACCTACAATCGGATTAAAATGTTGCTTCTATGTTGCAGGTGCTTTCCTCATTCCCTACTGCATCATGCTCCTCGTCTGTGGCATGCCGCTCATGTTCTTCGAACTGTCTCTGGGGCAGTTTGGACGGGAAGGACCCATCACTGTCTGGAAGATCTGTCCGCTTTTCCAGGGTAAGGATAGACACAGAGTATTTTCTGTCTGCCGGTTTCAGATTCGTTCTTCTTCATTATTATCACTTGAATATCTAAAGGTCTCCCGTTAATAGTACTTCTGCCTTCTGTCCTTTTCCTGTCAGTTAGTCATGTGGTAGGTGATAAGAAAGTTAATGATTGACTTGATTTGATGATAATGATAGACTATTATTATTATTATTATTATTATTATTTAGTTGATTACTTAGTTTTTCCTTCTTCAAGGTAAATTATTATATTAGTGACTACTTAGGTTCCTCTCCAAGGTTATTATTATTATTATATTATATTATTATTATTATTATTATTATTATATCAGACCATCTTTCTGTTT
The DNA here is from genome assembly GCF_015104395.2 of Macrobrachium nipponense. Classification (NCBI taxonomy): domain Eukaryota; kingdom Metazoa; phylum Arthropoda; class Malacostraca; order Decapoda; family Palaemonidae; genus Macrobrachium; species Macrobrachium nipponense. The sequence continues at coordinate 19,925,716 of NC_087219.1, forward strand.
GTATCAAATGGCAGAATAAGTGACACTTAGTTTTCCTTTTAAGGTAGATGTTATTATTATTATTATTTTGTTAAAGATGATGGCAGCATCAGTGGAATTGATTTTATATATGGTCTTTTCAATTCTTCTTATTATTCTCTTCTCATCAGGGCTGATATTTGCTAATAGCTGGCCGATGTTCATATCTTGGTTAAAGAAATGTTTTCTAAAAATACTAATTTATTGTTAAAATAACAAAAGTGATTAACAAATCTTAGTAATGGAATTCCAACGTTTCCAACCGTATCATCGGTTCATTTTCAAGGAAAGGTGAGCGTGAACTGATTGGAATGTATAGTTCACGCTCACCTTTCCTTGAAAATGAACCGATGATACGGTTGGAAACGTTGGAATTCCATTACTAAGATTTGTTAATCACTTTTGTTATTTTAACAATAAATTAGTATTTTTAGAAAACATTTCTTTAACCAAGATATGAACATCGGCCAGCTATTAGCATGTATTCCAATCAGTTCACGCTCACCTTTCCTTGAAAATGAACCGATGATACGGTTGGAAACGTTGGAATTCCATACTAAGATTTGTTAATCACTTTTGTTATTTTAACAATAAATTAGTATTTTTAGAAAAAATTTCTTTAACCAAGATATGAACATCGGCCAGCTATTAGCAAATATCAGCCCTGATGAGAAGAGAATAATAAGAAGAATTGAAAAGACCATATATAAAATCAATTCCACTGATGCTGCCATCATCTTTAACAAAACATGTTTAAGAGAGGGTCTCCTACCTTCATATATTATTATTATTATTATTATTATTATTATTATTATTATTATTATTATTATTATTATTATTATTATTATTTTTAGGTTAATTCATTACTAATCCATGAACTAGTTTATTGCCGCAATAATTGATAATGTTTAGAATTTCATTATTATTATTATTATTATTATTATTATTATTATTATTATTATTATTATTATTATTATTATTATTATTCCAGGTATTGGATACGCAATGTTCATGATAAGCTTCTACATCGGGTGCTACTACAACGTCGTCTTATCGTGGGCCATCTACTACATCTACGCTTCTTTCACCCACACCCTCCCCTGGACCTCCTGCGGAGATTGGGGATCCGATTGTGAGTCAAGTTCTCTTAGTTTTCCGGATTTACTTCCGGAATTTACTTCCAGATTTACTTCCAGTTTAAAGAATCATAAAAAAATGTTTCTTGGGCACGAAGGCCGAATGAACTGATGGGACACTTTAATCGATGGAGATTTTATTGTCAGGTTCATTGGAAAGAAAACATTGTGGAAAGTTCAGTGGGCGTGGCAGACCTATGTACCCTTTTGTTGCCCAAGCGGGGGTTAACATGTAATACAATTAGAGTAAATTGTACTTTAGGTCAAGATCGATCCCGGGAAGGGGGAAGTAACTTAGGCCTCTCTGTAAAATCCACTGTGCCTCAAAAGGTTGACCTAACTTTTGAATGATAGACCTCGTAGTTAGTCGCGTTCATGGTAGGGAAGGTTGTAGGTCTAGCAACCTCACCCCTCAAGGGGTACAGATGCTACAGGATATCCCAACACTTGAGGAAATCGTCTACAGCCTCTGTTTTATAGGGCCAACTATATGGAACGCCTAAATTGAGCCATAATTGAAAGGGGGGTTATGTTGAATATCCAAGGCTTCCCAGCTCCATTGAGGGAAGCTGTAGGCATTAATTAAGGTTCTTAGCAGTGTCCCTACTTCCCCCAGCTGAATCCCCTTTCACTCCTTTTACTGTACCTCCGTCCATATTCTCCTTCTTCCATCATACTTTCCACCATCTCTTAACAAATGTTTCATAGCGCAACTGCAAGCTTTTCCTCCTGTAACACCTTTCAGCCCTTTTTACTCTCGGTTTCCCTTTCAGCACTGAATGACCTCCTACGGCCCAGCCCTTGGACTTCAGCCTACATTTTATATAATTTTCTCCTCTAGAATTCCCGGATCAAAAGCTTGGCCTTTCGTCTAAATTTTATATTCTGTTCTTGTAGACTTCCAAGTCGAAAGCCTCGAACTTATCAAATATGTTACTTCCAGACTGCAAACAGTATAACTCTCGCAACTGCACGCTCAGCGGGGGACTGATGAACCTGACGGGGGAGTGCATCTACCAAAACACCACTTCTCCTGAAGAGTGGACGGTCCTCACTGAATCCGCCAACAAGATCAAGAGTCCAGCGGACGAGTTCTTCCAGTAAGCCATTTCTTAAGCATCTTTCATTGCCTTTCCCTTCTGGTTTTGTCTCCCCATGTTCTTTCCACACTATATAATTACCAGACTTATACATTCAGTCACTTACCTTATTTATAAACACATGTACCGCCTACGGTGCACTGGACGAATTCCAGACCAACCTACCACTTTCTAGTACCAACTTATTAGGCGTCACAGACCTCAATTTCCAGACTAACATACATCTTTCCTGTTGCCACCTCTGGGATATCAGAGACCTCGGTTTCCATACCAACATACCACTTTCCAGTGCCAACTTATTAGGTGTCACAGACCTCAAATTCCAGACTAACATACATCTTTCCAGTTGCCACCTCTTGGGTATCAGAGACCTCAGTTTCCAGACTAATGCACCACTTTCCAGTATCTACTACCTGGATGTCTAGACTTCAAATTCCAGAATAACATACATCTTTCCAGTTGCCACCTCTTGGATATCAGAGACCTCAATTTCCAGACCAACATACCACTTTCCAGTATCTACTAACTGGATGTCTAGACTTCAAATTCCAGAATAACATACATCTTTCCATTTGCCACTCATTGGATATCAGAGACCTCAGTTTCCATACCAACATACCAATTTCCTGTACCAACTTATTAGGTGTCACAGACCTCAAATTCCAGACCTCTTGGATATCAGAGACCTCAATTTCCAGACCAACATACCACTTTCCAGTATCTACTTATTGGATGTCTCAGACTTCAAATTCCAGACTAACATACATCTTTCCAGTTACCACCTCTTGGATATCAGAGACCTCAATTTCCAGACCAACATACCACTTTCCAGTACCAACTTAGTAGGTGTCACAGACCTCAAATTCCAGACTAACACATATTTGCAGTTGCCACCTCTTGGATATCAGAGACCTCAATTTCCAGACCAGCATACCACTTTCTAGTATCTACTTACTGGATGTCTCAGACTTCAAATTCCAGAATAACATACATCTGTCCTGTTGCCACTTCTTGGATATCAGAGACGAATTCCAGACCAATATGTTTTACCAGTGGCCACCTAATAGATGTCACAGACTCTAAATTCAGTACTAACCAACGTTTTTTTTTTTTTTTTTTTTTTTTTTTGCTTGATTATCACAGACCTCAAGTTCCAGACCAGTATACCTCTTCCAGTTGCCACTTCTAGAAGGCCATAGACTGTAAATTTCAGCAGCTGTTGAATATCAGATTTAAAGTTCATTATGTCTTGTTCCTGTAGCCGCATTCTATGAGTTATGGAATTCGTTTCCAAACAAGTTACCTCTCCGTTTTTTGCTTTCAGAAGTGACAATTATTAATCTTCCCTGGAACCTTCTCTTAGTTATTCCCCATTCTAGGTGCCACCTCTTAGATATTCCCCATTCCAGCAACCGCCTCTTAGATCTTCCCCTTTCCTGTAGCCACTTTTTGGATATCCCCATTCCAGCAACCACCTCTGAGGATATTCCCCTTTCCATTAACCACCTCTTTGATATTCCCCATTCCAGTAGCCACCTCTTTGATATTCCCCAGTATAGTAGCCACCTCTGAGGATATTCCCCATTCCAGAAACCACCACTTAGATATCCCTTATTCCAGCAGCCACCTCTTAGATATTCCCCCATTCCAATAGCCACTCTTAGATATTGCCTATTCCACTAACCACATCGTAGATATCCCTCATTCCAGCAGCCACCTCTTAGATATTGCCCACTCCAGTAATCACCTCGAGGAGATTCCAGCAGCCACCTCTAAAGATATTTCCCGTTCCAATAACCACCTCTTAGATATCCTCCATTCCAGTAGCCACCTCTTAAATATCGCCAATCCATTAACCACCTCTTAGATATCCTCCATTCCAGGAGCCACCACTGAGGATATTCCCCATTCCAGTAGGCCCCCCTTAAACATTCCAGCTTCCAGCACATACACCTTGGATATCATGTACTTCTTGGACTATTTCCAGGCTCAGTGACTCATCTTGTTTTCCGTTCCCCATTCCAGCAGCCACCCCTTAGATATTCCCCATTCCAGTAGCTGCCTCTGGAACATTCCTGCTTCCAGCAGCTACTCCTTCGACATTTACTTCCTGGACTAGTTCCGGACTCAGTGACTCATCTTGTTTTCCAGCAACCATGTTTTGGACATCACGGACGGCATCCACGATATGGGAGGCCTACAGGGCAACATCGTCTTGGCCCTTCTCGTCGCTTGGATCATTGTTTATTTCGTCTTGATCAAGGGTGTCGAGACCTTTGGAAAGGTAATTTTATATATAATATATATTTCTATATATATGAAATATATAGTATGTGTGTGTATTTATGTATATATTTATGTGTTATGTCTGTGTGTGTACCATTCATAAAATTTACATGGGATGTTATTACTCTCTTGTTTTTCAAATATATATATATATATATATATATATATATATATATATATATATATATATATATATATATATATATATATATATAATATATACAGTGGTCCCCGTATTCATGGGGATGCATACCAGACCCCCCATGAATACTTAGAACCCATAAATGTTTGGAACCCCTATAAAAACGCTAAAAACAGCCTATTTTGTTAGTTAAAACTCAAGAAAAACCCACTAAAAATTTTCATACTTGGTTATTTTAATAGTTTTATCACAAAAAGTGCATTTTATGATGAAATTGACAAAAAAACAAGGAATTTGTGGATATTTCTCATAGAAAAATACTGCGAATGTGCGAATTTTCTGCGAATAATGCGGGGAAACGTTCCCGAGAGAAATCGGTGAATTAGGAGAACGCGAATATGGGGGGTCCACTGTATATATATATATATATATATATATATATGTATATATATATATATATATATATATATATATATATATTATATATATATATATATATATATATATATATACACACGAGGGGGGACCCAAAAGTAACCGGAATTGTGTCATAGAATTTTATTCAGTTATTGTTACATGTTTACAGTCTTATCACCTTCAAAGTATTCTCCATTTGAAGCAATGCACTTATCCAGACGTGTTTTCCACTGTTGAAAGCAATTCTGGAACTCTTGTGAAGTTATGGCTTTTAATGACTCCATCTTTTTCTTCTGAACCTCTTCAACGTCTGCAAAACGTTTTCCTTTGAGGGCTTTCTTCATTCAGGGGAACAAAAAGAAGTCACAGGGAGCAAGATCGGGTGAATAGGGAGGGTGGGTAAGTGGGGTCATGCCATTCTTGGTCAGAAACTGTCTCACACTCAAGTGCTAAAGCGTTTGTGAGATTCCGTGAGACGGAAACGCCCCGACCTGTGGCAAAGTGGAGGGTGGTGGCTTCATCACGACAATGCACCAGCGCACACCGCCTTGAGTGTGAGACAGTTTCTGACCAAGAATGGCATGACCCCACTTACCCACCCTCCCTATTCACCCGATCTTGCTCCCTGTGACTTCTTTTTGTTCCCTTCCCCCGAATGAAGAAAGCCCTCAAAGGAAAACGTTTTGCAGACGTTGAAGAGGTTCAGAAGAAAACGACGGAGTCATTAAAAGCCATAACTTTGCAAGAGTTCCAGAATTGCTTTCAACAGTGGAAAACACGTCTGGATAAGTGCATTGCTTCAAATGGAGAATACTTTGAAGGTGATAAGACTGTAAACATGTAACAATAACTGAATAAAATTCTATGACACAATTCCGGTTACTTTTGGGTCCCCCCTCATATATATATATATATATATATATATATATATATATATATATATATATATATATATATATATATATATATATAATATCACATTACCGTGATTACATATACATATATCGAGCTACAAATGTCCTTTAATATCTAATTCGCTCTACCTCGGAATTAATATATTTTCATATATGCTTAACCGAAGGGGAATTCTTAGGCGACAATAGAATTGCCGGCCGATGGGCACAAACCCTTGACATCTTCAATTCCAGGACTGGCAGTGAAGCCTTAGGTGGGGTGGGCTAAGGCTTCACTGCCAGTCCTGGAATTGAGGATGTCGATGGTTCGTGCCCGTCGGCCGGCATTCTATTGTCACCTAAGAATTCCCCTTTGGTTAAGCATATATGAAAATATATTAATTCCGAGGTAGAGCGAATTAGATATTAAAGGACATTTGTAGCTCGATATATATATATATATATATATATATATAATATATATATATATATATATATATATATATATATATACACACACAGTAAAACCTTCTTTTTCAGGCTGTCTACTTCACTGCCACTTTCCCTTACCTGATCCTAATAGTCCTTCTGGTGCGATCAGTGACCCTACCTGGCTACATGGATGGAATATCCTTCTATCTGACGCCTCAGTGGGACAAGCTCATGGTGGCATCTGTAAGTATGATTTTTGGTAGCCTCACATATTTTTTTTTTTTTTTTTATCTAGTAGCGTTTTTATTTTTTTGTTTAAAATTCTAAGTTACAATGCACGAGGATGTCTATTCTAGTGCGAGTTTTCCCCGAATGTTGACGCTGAATTAAATCGTTTTTAACCAGCTAGTTTGTTTACAGAGGGTGACAAGTTGCTGTGATGGTGGCATTGCGTTTTAAAGTACGCTAACAATATCTGTTTAGGAGTAAAAGACCCCATTTAACTAAAAGGAGAGAGCTGAAGGCGAAACCTACCTCGGTTTGTTCCCATCACCTGTCATCCCTGTAGCTAGCTGAAATTAATCATTAAGTCTTAGGCGAATTCAAACCCCCGGTATCGACCTGATTTCCATATATAAATTTTGTCCAGTGCCTTTTACGTATTTACTTATCTGCTCCAGAACCAAGAGCCCATGTTTGCATAAGGCAAAAATCATTTAAAAACAAAAGCTAATCATCGTATTACACGACATAGCGACTTTTTCTTACCCTCAACTGCCTGGCTAAGACGTCACTTTCTTCTTTTCTGTTTCCTGACTCTCATAATCTGTCTTCCTTGAAGAGGGGGGAAGATCTAACTTCAAGACTAAAGATTTTCTTTTATCTTAAATTCTTCAGGGCTGGGCTAGGAAAGGGCATTTAGTTGCCAGTTTCTTTGGCCTCAGCTCTTCAGAAATAGTGACTGACACCCATTATTATTATTTTATTATTATTATTATTATTATTATTATTATTATTATTATTATTATATATTATTATTATTATTATATTATTATATCATCCTAAAATTAAATAGACTGTGACCTTAAAACACTGTTACCTCTAAGCAAATGAAAAAGGTAACTTTTATCTATTGTTTTCAAATTCTCAGGAAAAGAATCTGACCAGTATCCATGATTGGGAGGGGCAACAGTGTAAAACTCGATAAAACTTTAATAATGAAAAAAAACAAACCAAACTCGGTATTTGGCACTGAGAGCAGGCCGTGCATGTCTCAGCATACTCATGCATGGAAATTAACCACTTATCTCGTGTACTTTCTTGTCATCAGGTGGCAGAACACTTTTAGTCGATATTCTTCAACCAAGTGATTGATAACAGAAATTTTGTATATACATATATATATATATAATATATATATATATATATATATATATATATATATATATGTATATATATATATATATAATATATATATATATATATATATATATCATTTTGCTTTATACAATACTTTGACCTACAGGCTACCCAACTGTATTGCTTGCTGTCTTTTCCTTCTAGTCCATTTCCTTTGCTGTCTAAGTTGTTTCACTTTATCTTGCACTACAGTTTCCCGTTCATCCTCCGAATAATAATAATAATAATAATATTTTGGTAGAAGACCCTCTTTTAGGCAAATGCTGTTAAAAAGGATGGCAGAATTAAGCGAGTTGATTTTATATATTGTTTTTTCTATTTTCCTTACAATTCGCTTCTCAGGCTCAGCGATGTTTCTGAGTAACTGGCCAATATTCATATTGGGAATTTTTTAAAATTATAAATGCTGAAGGAATCTTTTATTAGAACAAGATATCAGGTCCAGGTCAAGCAGGGGTCGTCGTCAGTGCTGGTATTATTCCGTAGGCGTAGTTCAGTTCGGGCCAGGGTCGTCTTAGGTTTAAGGGCTGGTATTGGTGCTGGTATAGCTGGTATCACGTGACGTTTCGACCTTCTTGTAGGTCATCTTCTGACGAGTCGGTTGAAGTGACTGTAGCAAGAAAGTTTGCGGAACGGTATTTATAGCGGCACGGACCTAGAGTTGCATTCTCATTGGTCGGGACCGTCCCGACCAATGAGAATGCAACTCTAGGTCCGTGCCGCTATAAATACCGTTCCGCAAACTTTCTTGAACTACGCCTACGGAATAATACCAGCCCTGACGACGACCCCTGCTTGACCTGGACCTGATATCTTGTTTTAATAAAAGATTCCTTCAGCATTTATAATTTTTGAAAATTCCCAATATGAATATTGGCCAGTTACTCAGAAACATCGCTGAGCCTGAGAAGCGAATTGTAAGGAAAATAGAAAAAACAATATATAAAATCAACTCGCTTAATTCTGCCATCCTTTTTAACAGAATAATAATAATAATAATAATAATATGCTGGAAGAAGACCGTCATTAATACAGGTTTTATTGAAAATAACGGCTATTTTGGCCGCTTTTATTTTGCATTGAAGTTTCTCTATTCTTCTTATTATTACTGACTTTTCTTCTCTCCTCAAGTTGGCTATTAAAACGCCAAATGGGGGATTCACGTTAAAAACGTGGCATTTGTCAAATTGACAAACGCCACGTTTTTGACACGAATCCCCCATTGCGTTTTAATAGCCAACTTGAGTACAGAAGAAAACTCAGTAATAATAAGAATAGATTAACTTCTATACAAAATAAAAGTGGCCTAAATAGCCGTTATTTTCAATAAAAAAAAAATAATAATAATAATTCATGTAAGAACAGAATCTTTGGACGAGAATGGTGATAGACTAGACATGGGGATCAGGGGTCGCACCAGGCAGGCTACTCCATAAGAATTGTAAGAATTTAGTACAGAAAAGGAAGGACTTTTATGGAATATCCTTAACTGAGACAGATAATAAAAAAAATAATACTACACAAATACAGTGACAGAATCCCATTTCGGAATTTACAGATAGATATTGGCTTCCAGCAAAGGAAGAATGGGCGGCCAATGGACTGTCGAGCAAGATAGCTCAAATCAAAACGGAATCTGCACCACAGCCCAAGGGTTATGAACAATGGGCCCTACTGTTGGTGAAAGATGAAATTAGTAAGAGGACAAAGACGACCACAAGTCTTTATAATAATTGGGGGGTTAAACAGGACCAGGAGATGAAAGTCAGTAGCATGCATTCATATCTTAGTGAAGCGTATCAGAAACACGTGTTGGTAACTTATCACATGCAAATCACTAACTTGAAAACATGTCGACAACTGTAAATGGAGAACGAACCTTTGGCAAACACTGGATAATCATGTGACGCACTGGTTGGAACTACCGGCGGTAGGTTGTTCATTTGTATTCAACTTCTCTGTGATTTGTATGTGATAAGTTGCTGACAAAGTGATTATGACGTGTTTTAATACAGTGTGGATGCATCGTGACAGAATGATGTGTACTTTTAATCAGAGAAATAGCTCTTACTTGGTCTGTCTTAGATTAAATTCGACTTGCTCCAAAGACAAACTTCCTAAATTTTGTGTTCCTATGCATGCACTACTTTTAAAGAAGCTCTGTTGCATGCGTTTTGCCTTTTATTCTTTACAGGAAACCGAACAAAATAAAAGAGAACATGATTGTTAAAAGATAAAATCTTGAAGCCCCTCAGTTCGTGATTTTTTAAGCTACTCCTTGGCTTACCAACTTGCTTTATTTCGTGTAATAATGTGACAGAAGCATAGCATCAAGATTGGTTGAAATAACAGAGGTAAAACTATTGGTAGGAAGCAATACTTGATCTCAGTTCCATTAGCATATAGGCAGAGTATTTAGTTTGTGGCATTACAACAGCATATTAACCTTTCCCCACATCGTTCACCAAATAGTAATTATGAAATGTATAAACCATATGCTCTAAACATATACCAATGTAAATAAATGTATGATATAATTACACACATGCACACATGCTCGGATGCTTATATACTCATACACAGCTGAGTATATCAGTGTTTGCATGTGTGTGTGTGTGTGTCAACAGTCATATCTTCAAATACTAAGCCATGAAGCTAGGCATTTCAAGTTCGAATAGTACAGTACAGTGTCTGATCAGCACAATCTACCCTGAGTTCATAACCCAGCTGAGTAGATGTCTTGATGGCTTTAACAGATCAAATTTAAGAATGGACACTATTGGTTCATTTTGATGTCTGTGTTACAGTTATGTTTTTGATAACTTACGCTAATCTTCTGGAAAAATTATAATCTTGGCTTAGGTTTTGCACACCAGAGATTAGTACCAACTGCCAAAGATGCCCATATGGCAAACTTTCTTGGTGAGTTCCAGAGTCAAATGGTAAACTGGTTAAACTGTAGGCCTGCACTGTAATGAACTGCAAGAAAAGCTTTATGGTATTAGATTTTTAGGTCTGGAGAAGTATTTGTTACTGTAAAAGTTCTGTACATTCAGATATTGAATGCCCTGTTTAACAATTCTGGTGAAGTTAGGGGTCACGCCTCTCTTCTTGATAATCCTTCAGAAGTTCTTTTGTGCGTGTGTCTGCATGGCTACAATAACTCATCATGATTCATCCCATTATCTTCTCTATCACCCGGTCAGGTTTGGGGTGACGCCGCCATCCAGATCTTCTTCAGTCTGTCGCCCTGTTGGGGTGGCCTGATCACTCTTGCCTCCTATAACAAGTTCAGCAACAACTGCTTCAGGTAAGGTCAAGAGCTGTGGTGATATACACTGTTTAATCATTTCTAAAGCTTCTGCACTCCGCGTGACTCATCTCCTGCTACAATTCACACTACTACTCTTAGAGAAATCTGTTCCCCTACCTCCGTCCTTCCATCCCTCCAACCCTCCAGCCCTTTCCTGAAAGGAAGATTTTTCCATTTTGGGCAGCAAAAATGCAAACAGTGTTCACCCTAATCCTGGACATGGTGTTTGCCTCTCTTTCACGAGCAGGTTTGGGGAGAAGCGGCCGCGCAGATCTTCTTCTCCCTGGGGCCGTGTTGGTGATCACTAACTGCCCTCTCATCCTTCAACAATTTCAAGAACAACACTTCCAGGTACAGTCCGTGAGAGTTAGTTTTCTACGGCCGCTCTGTGGTGAATCTGTAGAGATGAGCCTTTTTCAGACTGCTGTAGTGGAGTGCATGAGGTGCTCCTTAGATATCTCATGAGATAAGAAAGATCTGACGTGATTCAGTCGATGGTCTTTGCCCAGAGTTCTCCTTCCATGGTGTCTTTCTCACGCAGCAGAGCCATCCTCACAAAATCACAGATGTACTAAATCAGACAACTGTTTGTGGAAATTTTTTTATTTGCATGTCCATGGCTAAATGAATTAGGAAGACATTTTCCAGGTCAGCAGACTAGAAAAATTATTTAGAAAATTTGAGCGAACAAATTGGGAATTTCTTGTTATGTAGATCTAAACATGAACAAACAACCTGGTTCTGCCATAATCCTTGAGTCTACAATTTCTAACTGGAAAATATTACACTCTGCACCACTTCTAGATATTGTTCTATTTCTTATTCAGTTATGCACTGCCTGTCAATCTGTGACAGCATGAATGATTGAAGGGAATGTTGAACACTTACCGCTTGTGGAACATTACACTATAATTCCAAGAGTTTCCTTGAAAAGCCCTGGAAGAAGCATAACTGCACCTTAGCCTAAATAGGTACAGGTTCACTGGATGCATGTACCTCTTTGATTATGTTCCTAAACTCGTGAATGTGGTGGCTTTATAGAGTCGAGTTCTATTTCTTCAAGGTAATAGGAAGTACCTGTATAAACTGAGAAACTGAGCATTGTACAGCTTGCCATTGTAGAGAAGACCATCCTAAAATGGGAGAATTTCTCAACTCCAAAGTCATCTGATTTAGAAGTCTGGGATCATAAAGGTTCCGGAATGTCATTGTACTTGAACCTCTAAAATCAAAGAGCTCCCAAAGATTTCATTTATTTCCATTCCATGAATTTATGTTCTGACTATTTCCAAAAAATATATTTTGAATACATCTGAGATTTACCTACCATAGTTATTGTTTCCAAACTCGAAAATCATTCACAATCCAAGAGCGCATGTATCTATGTGTAGGTATTTACTCTGTTCTGGAATGCTCATGTGACTACCACTCTTCTGGTTATGGATGCACTTTGTTTTGCAGTAATGCTCGTGAGGTCCAAAGATTGAAACTACATGATTCCCATTACACAAACAGGGTAACGGAAGAGTTACAGCACGTTTTAAAAGCCGGTGGTTACCTAGTTAGATCCATTGAGGTTGGCTGGTGACTTCTGCCTCCATGAAAACATTGCAAAGCCTTTGTTATGTACATTGCATGTCACCCATTGTCCTCATATGCTGTAAACTAGAGTACTCAAGGTGAAGGTTTACATGAAGACCACTTTCAGCTTAGCAGCTTAACTTTATGTATTGCTGTCTATGTCATACTGATGACCAGTTTCATCCTCCCCAGATATCACTAATTCTGCTAAATTATCTAGAAATGAAAGGTGACTGGTCTGTTGTAACGACAAAGTTATACAATCTGTGAATATATCCAATGGAAAAATACTTTGCAATAACCTTTTTTTGCATCACTTTTTTACAGTTTCATATTACCTTTGCTTTTACTGTTCATATTCACTTGTAATGCAGCTTCTTGTATATTTTATAACAAATATCTTTGGAATTAATTTCTGCATTGCACTCATTGTATTTCTTGATGTTGCAAATGCAAATCTGTGGAAAGTAATCATTAAGAATTTTGCATCATGTGAAATACTGTATGACATATCAACAAACAATCGGAGCCTCAGTTACCGAAGCATGTTTCTTAATACTGTTTTACTTAGCATGACAAATGCATAACTCTTGTTGTTAAATCATATAACATTTCATCCTTCTCCTCACTGTACTGAACCAAACTTCATCTTTCAACAGAGATGCTTTCGTGGTGTCCTTCGCCAACTGCCTGACGAGCTTCTTTGCTGGATTCGTGATCTTTGGCATCATAGGATTCATGGCGCATGAGCTGGGTCTCCCCGTCAAGGACGTTGCTGTAGACGGTAAATGATCGATTTTCATGTCCTCATGCATTCGTTTACCATCCTTGGCGGGGTTCTATTATGTTCCTGCAGGTATCTGGGAATGGAGTACTCCATAAAGTTAGCCTTTGCTGGTAATGATTCCACCAAAGGATTCGGCTAGATATGCATTGTGACATCCTTTTGCCCGGTTGGGGTGCCCGAGGTGTTCCAAAGGTCATCATCCAGTTGTTAGAATTGAGGTTGAACCTCTGATCAAATTTTTCAACCTCCATTGTATCACCATGAATGATATCACCTGATCCTCTTTGGTCGCTCAAATAATCTTTCAGATTCACCAAATCATTTATGGAGATTCCAGTCCCTTTAGAAACTGAGAGTCCCTTTGCAAATTCTTTTTGAGAGTTTTGGTCAAAGGTTTTTCCATTCATTGCTTCATAACAATGAAAGTGCCATTGCTTATGTCTTTTTAATGTTACCATTTCAAATGAAGTCTGATTCTCAGTCTCTAACAACCTGTATGGAAATCTGGCTCACATGTCCCCAGATAAATTTCAAATATCCTTAACAATATTCAAGATAAGAAGTATATCATTGCAATCTGTTAAGATTACAGCCCTTTTGTAATAGAACATTGATTATCTAATACAGATCACCCCCTGACATGTGGGCCAGCTATCACAATATCAGTCTCCACAATGTATGTGGTACAGTAAGTCAAGTAAAAGACAAAGATACTTCATATCACTTCAGTCTATTACGTTTCCACTACATGACCATTCACTTTTCAAAAGTAAAGAAAAAAATAAGAAATGTAAAGTATCTTAGGCCATTCCATAACAAGTAAAAAAAACCAGAGTTGCAAGACATGTCATATTTTTCTTAAAAAGAGTTCTGAGAAATGATAGTAGTCACCACAGTTGTATTGTTATGACCAGTCACACCATCCACTCACTAATAAAGCACTCTTCAGACTCAAGCTTAATCCTACCTTTTGATTCCATTACCAGAAATCCAAAGGATAGATAGTTAATTCCTCATGCCCTCTTGTAAGTAACTCTATTGTTCCCACCCACATGCTTAGTTTACATATTACCATCGGCAAGGTACGTATAAAAAAATCCCATTTTTCATAGATCTGTGAGGTTGGCAGATACTGTAAGTGGCTGTCAGTATGTAGGTAAGTGAGTGTGTTTGTTATAAAAGAATAAGGAATAAGGTAAGTGATGCAAATATTTGTGATTCAAACTGTAAGATCTTGAAGAGGTAAGTTTGTCTTGAAGGTATCATGAAGAGTACAAATCAGATGTCAAGTGAAGTAACAGCTTTCTGTTGTCATCGCAGTGGTGTGTATTAATTACTGCCATGTTGTGTTCAAACTCTCTTGATAAACATTTATATTTTCACCATTTTCAGTGGATATATCTAGTGGCAGCATATTCACTGCACTTAGTGCTGTTTCCAGGGAGGTGAGAGCTGCAGCAGATGTTGTAAACATGCTTTGTAGGTAAGCTTAAGATTGAAGATGAACATTTGTAGAGCACTGCTGTCTTGACTGGTCATCCGTTGCTCTCAGTGTCACAGGTATTTTTTTGCGAAGGAAGTTCGCTCGGTCACACTTACTTGAACATGTACACACAGTATCACACACACACACACACACACATGATGTTTTCACCTCAAAACGTATCATTCATCATCATCATCACCATTTTTGTTCCCATTGTCCTCAGGCAGGTACATAAGGATTGCTGCCTACCTATGTGAGGATACTATATCTATCTGTGCAACTTCTCTCTCATTCTGCCCTAACTCTTCTTTCCTCGCTTCCATTCTCTCGCACCTATCACCATTAGGGCTTTTACAGTACCTCCACCCCAAGTTCTCATGTGGAGTCATTCTTATGCACGTTCTAGGACCGGGCCTGGCGTTCGTGGCTTACCCCGAGGCCGTGGCCCGCCTGCCCCTCTCGCCGGTGTGGTCCATCTTGTTCTTCGCCATGCTGCTGACTCTGGGTCTCGGCACGCAGTTCACTATCCTTACCACCATCATGACCACCATTACCGATGACTTCCCAGTCCTCCGCGGCAAGAACTTCAAGTGAGTCAGTCAACAACCTGCCAAAAAAGAAATCCGCCTCGCCAACATGACACCCATTTTCTATATCATGATTAACACAATGTTTGCCGGGTGTGCACTCACATGTGGTATGTGACTTTACGTGTGACTAACCCTTCATTCATGACAGGGTATCAGTATTCTTCAGCAGCAACTGGCTAGAAGGCCTATATTATTATGATTATTATTATCGTTGTTGTTGTTATTACTATTGTTACTGTATGATGTTAATCAATGATCCTCATTTCTTTCCCCGGCATAAGCATCAAGTATGCAACTACTGCATGAGACACGAAATGTTGGCACGGACTCATTTTTTTGACGCTACTGTACATTTTGCAGAGATCCTTTGCTATCACAAGGCAGTGGTTACCATTAGCTGGTTGGAGCGTTATGCATCAGCCTTCAATGTCTTAATCGATAGCTTTCCAACAGCCGCATGGTAACCACTGCTAAAAACACTCATTGAATGCAGTGATTAATGATGACCTTCTACTCAGGAAAAGTTACCCAAAGTTCTTATCATTTTTTTTTTCTCTGGCCTCATCATGGAGGACGTTTACTGAATGCTGAATCAAAAGCTTGGAAATTCAACATGATAATAATGCCTTTCTTATTATTATTATTATTATTATTATTATTATTATTATTATTATTATTATTATTAATTATTATTAGCTTTTAATATAGTGGTTACTTTTTACACACATATGATTTCCTAAATTGCTGTTTCCATCATGTAATTTCTGTAAAATTTGTTAACGTGAATTCACCGTGAGCATCTATGTGGCTAAAACTGACCTGTATCTTTTCACTGTATGTACTACAGTGTCGGGCCGAGAAGGCCCAAAAACAATCAGTGTATGGCCGGAAATGACTCATTCTTCTGATAACCGCAGGTGGGCCCTCTTAGCAGCCTGCCTGGTCATGTATGGCGTGGGGCTCTCTATGGCTATGAAGGGAGGCATGTACGTCCTGCAGTTGATGGACTACTATTCCTCAACGTTCTCAGCTCTCATGGTCGGCATGGCAGAGGTAAGATGTCCTCCAACGACAGTGGGATTGTTTGGGTATTTGTTATCACTGTCCCCGTACAAGAGATTATTATTATTATTACTAACAATCTACGGGCATAACCAGCCCCATTGCACCGGCAGAACCAGCTCCGTTTCAAGGAATCGAGCGAGGTAGGATGAAACCCTATTATAAACCATCTTGGGGGTCCCCACTATAGCCCTGCCAAGTTTCATGCCATCGGACCAGCCATTTGGCCCTGATTGAATGACAGACGTACGGACAGACATAATGCCCATTATAGTACGATTTTAGGAGCAGACCTTCTCTGATACATGTTTTGTTAAAAACAATGGCAGTTTTCAACGAATTAATCTTCAGGGTCTTTTCAATTTCTCCTGATAGTTCGTTTATTTGGTCAGCTACTCAACAACCTAGCTGAGTCAGAAAAACGAATTATCAGGAGAATTTAAAAGACCCTGTTTAGGATTAATTCGTTGAAAACTGCCAACATTATTATCATTATTGATGTTATTCAAGATATAAACCCTATTCCTATGGAAAAAGCCCACCAAAGGGGCCACTGACTTGAAATCCAAGCTTCCAAAGAATATGGGCTTCATTAGGAAGAAGTAAGGTGAGGTAAGGAGAAATACCTTCCCCTGCATGGCTGGCTGTCGACAGTACCGTAGTTTTGTTGCAGTATTTCTACAGTATTTCTACCAGGCATTCATCTGTAATCGTTTGCCTTTAGCATATCAGTTGTCCAAGTTTATCATGTATTATTCCCTGAGAAGTTTATCTGTAGCCTAGACTTTACTGAAGGTTCATGGTTGTGTCCTTTCATTTCGCAGCTTCAATGTTTCTGTCTCACGTTTCTCCTGTACCCTTTGGTCTCTTTCCTCCTAGCTGTTCAACTTGAACATTGTACATACCAACCTAATTTTCGTTTCATTTACGGCCAAATCCTTACAACTATACTCGGTTTTTTTTCATCTGTCCATCCACCTGTGGTGTTTGCGTATGGTAACACTGCGTCCCGGGCTTTAGATACATAGTAGTTACATTCAGCTTACATTCAACAATAATAACAATATCCTATTTCGAATATTAACGGTGTAATTTGCATACAGTAAATTATTTAAACACTTTTCAGTTGCAAATGTACACTCAGATATCCT
This sequence comes from Macrobrachium nipponense, assembly GCF_015104395.2. Taxonomy (NCBI): domain Eukaryota; kingdom Metazoa; phylum Arthropoda; class Malacostraca; order Decapoda; family Palaemonidae; genus Macrobrachium; species Macrobrachium nipponense. Next base: position 19,943,529 of record NC_087219.1, read on the forward strand.
TTTATTTACCTAAAACTTACACATAGCGTAACTATTTAAAGCCCGGGACGCAGTGTTACCATACAAAAACACCACAGGCTTATATGGACAAATGGAAAAAAACAGTCTAGTTATATTAGCAATTTTCAGATATTATTGTAATGACAGGATTTTATGATATTTTGTTGTTTCTTTTCCATGTAAGTCTCTCTTATTTATATTTGAAAACATTTGAAATCATAAGTTTTCAGTGGAGATTTCATTGATATCTCAGAATTTAATGTCTTCCCCTTTGTACATTTTATACCAAAACGTTTATTGCTAAGTTCAGTTAAATTTCTATGCTATTTTTTTTATATTTTCTGATATAAATGATGTTATATCTTCTCGCCTCAGGTTATGGTCGTGACTTGGATTTATGGAGTTGATAACTTCCTCAGTGACATCAAGGTTATGATTGGATTCTACCCATACCCAAGAATTGTCTGGAAATATCTGTGGAAGATTATTATGCCTTGCGTGATCCTGGTTAGTACCCTTGGGGTGTCTTGTTTATAGTAGCTAATGCCCAAGTTGTAAAGTATCCCTTTGGCAATCAACAGTTTTTGATAGCCTTTGTATGCAGGTTCATGAGGACTACCCAGTTCACAACAGTTAGTGCCCGTGTTAGAACTATTTCTTGGGCGTCAACAATGTCAGGAAGATTTTTATCTCTCATCATGTTTTGATGGGCCTTTCTTTCGTCGCAATATACCGTAGCTTTCGATCGTTAGTTAGTAATGTAATCCATGTAATAAGTGCCATTAGAAACTTCGTAATCTGTTCATTGAGAAATGACTCATCTACTCGATAACAAACTTATAATTTAGCTCAGAACAAATTACAAATGAAACATTAAGAGGGATTATCTTTTCAGACTATTCTGGCATTCACCTGGATTGACCTGAAGCCTGCAAAGTACGGTGATTACAACTTCCCACCTTGGGCTAACGCCGTTGGGTGGATTCTCTCCTTCTCCTCTGTATCCCTTATTCCCTTAGTGGCCGTTTACAAGATCCTTCAGGAGAAAGGCTCCTTTGTAGAGGTAAGATCCTCTCCTCGCATACTCGTTTGTGATTGGATAGTCTGCCTGTTATATGTCAACATGGTAAAAAGATGATGATTATAGAGCAGATGGTGGGACATTATGTTTGAGCTCTGTGGATAGAAATGGACATGTACAGTGTAAAGGGACAGGACATTAAGCAGTAGATGGTATTATGTTATGTATGAATTTTGCAAAAAGCTACATAGACATCAGACACAAAATCTGTTATTTGTGGACATCAAAAATGATGGGTACAGATTAAATAGGTTTAAGTTAAGTACCAGTTTTGTTGAAAGATGGAGGACACAACAGATGACCTGTTGTGTGACTCTTATGAAAAGGCAAGAACGTAGGGACGATAGTTTGAATTACAGCACGCAATTTGTAAAGAGTTCATTGGTGCAAATCCTGTCATAATATGTATCTTGTTCATGTTACAGAGAGTCAAGAAACTTAGCAAGCCTCTTCCAGAATGGGCTCCTCCTCCAGAAGTAGCCATCAGACCTAATGACTCCTTTGGTGCCAAACCTCTTCTTAAAGTTACTTCATTTGGTAAGATCCTGGGTGTTCTTTCTTGGTCGTACTATACCTCATAGATCTGTTGTAGGACAGTACCCTGTACAGTGTCTTTGTATGGGACAATGTAGATGATACTAGAGGTTTTTTGCAGTGTCCCTTCGGCACATAGCTGCACTACTTCCCACCTAGAGCTTCTCCCCTGTTCCCTTTCATCTCGTCTTACATAGAAGTACAGATTCTTCCATTGTTGCCTCTAGCTTAAAAAAACAATCTTTCAGACTAGTCTTGTGAGAGTCTAGAAATATGAGTTAGTAATCAGGCAAAACTGTTTTAAAATTATGATTATGGACTCTTGCCTGCTTGACAGTTGTTGTTTGTGTTTTAGAATTCA
>NC_087219.1:19950504-19965504 GCF_015104395.2 Macrobrachium nipponense
CAATGGATTCTCCACAAACAATAATAGTCAATTTTGCTTATTGTTTTTAAACCTAGTTTTACCTGTTCTTAGGCGATTATTATTCCATTAAGCCAATATACTGTAGAAGATGATAATTTGTCAGAAAATAAAAAAATACTATTAAAAAAGTGTGTGTACATATGTATATATATATATATATATATATATATATATATATATATATATATATATATATATATATATATAAAACAGCACAGGCCCCAACACCAACTAACATGACAAGGGTCATAGGTTATCATAGAAGATACGTTTCATGCCTGTATTTGCTGCAGACTGACGATGTGCTGACGTCAGCATAAAACTTTTTTTTTTTTTTTACTATGATCCATGTCCTGTTGGTTTGTGTTGGGGCTTCCTGTGCTGTCGCTCTCTTGGTGATTTCCTGACGAATATTATATATATATATATATATATATATATATATATATATATATATATATGAGAACATGGACTGTAACGTAATGAAGTTCTTCCCCAATTGCTTGTTTGACAACTTGTTATGATTCAGTCTTTATTCAAGCGTATACCACGTTAGCAGGCCAGGATTACGTAGCAACCAACGAATTGAGAGCTTCGTGAGATTCTGTTCCAAGTTCACTACGTTTGAGAGAACGATTACGCAGATAGATCTCTGTAAGACTTACGATCTGAATCTATAGATCGCTTAGTTTATCATAATGCGTGGAAAGCTGCAGCGTCCTGCTGTTTGTGAAAGAAAACGGAAGACGACTCCGAGCTTTTGGGTAACTATGCTAAAAAACACTCAGCCGTGAAGGAATATCAGAGTAACCATGCTACTTACATCCTGTTAGAATTCGTAATCTTTTAAATTCCCTCAGTGATTTCATTTTTTAGTTAAAATATTCTTTTCTATACTTTTTTCTTCTTATATTTCAGGATATCTCATCTTTCTGCTTTTTTATAAAGTATTCTTTTTAAACAAAGGAGAGACTAACATCGTGAAAAATATGAAATGAATGTTGGATAGGCCTCATAATTTTGATAATGGTGAATAATGCTGACTGACAAATCATATTACAGTTGTAAGAAATATATTCTTTACGTTTGAGACCTAAAAACTATCAGTATATATATATATATATATATATATATATATATATATATATATATATATATATATATATATATATATATATATATATATATATGTATATATATATGCACACACACACACATATATATATATATATATATATATATATATATATATATGTATGTATGTATATTAATATATATAGATAGATGATAAATTTTTTGAAATCCAAAGTGTAATGAAAGCAAAGATGTAAAAAAAGATAAAGAAATAAATTCCATTATGTATTACAATAAATAAAGTGTTTCCTTCATCCTTGATAATTCTAAAAAAAAAAAAAAAAAAAAAATCTGTAAACACAAAATCAGTGAAACCAGATGAATGATAATAACCCCTACAAAATAATAATAATAATAATAATAATAATAATAATAATAATAATAATAATAATAATAATAATAATATAATAATAATAATAATAACAATAATATGCTGGAAGAAGACCTTCATTAATACAGGTTTGTTCTAAGGGGTCCACATTAATAAAAAAAAAATGTTGAGAGTTCGTGTATAATTTTAAAACCTTTCGAACCCTTCTCTGGGTTCATCTTCTTAGGACTGAAGATGAACCCAGGAGAGGGTTCGAAAGCTTTTCGTAAAGGCTTTTAAAACTATACACGAACTCGCAACATTTTTTATTATTATGGACCCCTTAGAACATTATTATAATATCTATATATATATATATATAATAATATATATATTATATATATAATTATATATATTATATATATATATATATATACATTCTCGCGATAGAGAGTTTTTTCCAATCAGATTTTATTGAAAATTATAGCGATTTCAGCCGCGTTTATTTTGTATAGAAGTTGCACTATTTTTCTTATTACTGACTTTTCTTCTGCACTCAAATTGGCTATTAAAACGCCAAATGGGGGATTCATGTCAAAAACGTGGTATTTGTCAAATTGAATATATTATACAAAATGCAGTGCAAATTGGTTCTCAAGCCTATTCGACAAAAGATGCTAAACGACTCATGCTCTCTCTCTCTCTCTCTCTCTCTCTCTCTCTCTCTCCTTGCAACGTTTCGTCCTTAAACCCAGAACCCCGTAGGGGGATTAGTGCCCTCAGTGCACCTCATTCGGTGTAATGTGGGCATTACCTTAGGTTCTTTGCAGCGTCCCTTCGACCCCTAGCTGCAACTACTTTCATTCCTTTTAATGTACCTCCGTTCATATCCTCTTTCTTCCATCTTACTGTCGACCCTCTCCTAACAACTGATTCATAGTGTAACTGCTTTGAGGTTTGCCTCCTGCAACACCTTTCAAACCTTTTTTTACTGGCAATATCCTTTTCAGCGCTGAATGGCCTTAATTGCCCCAGCGCTTGGCATAATGCCAAAAAATCTAAACAAATCAAATCAAATGAAACCAAGGACATCGATGGGCAGGTGTTGTGAGACCGAAGTTCTTGCGGGAGTCCTACAGTATATATTGTCTGTTGCACCGTATGGGGTCCTTAGCGACGAATTCTGATTGGCTAAGAAGGGCGCCTCTCCGTGCAGGATTCTGGTTGGTTGGATTAGGCGGTTGCATGACGTCACTACTTGCCGAATTGTCATTGGCTCTCTGGTGTGGTTGTATTTAGTTACACCATGTCGTCTTGGTTTAGGCTTCTCCGTACGCGTGCATCTGATGTCTAGGCCAGTCCCCTTACGACGCTCCTGATTGGCTGTTGATAAGTCAATCATAGGGCTGGAAACTCTCAGTCTCTCGAGAGAGTTCACAGAGGCAGGATGTCTGTTCCATCTCTCCTGAAGGATACTTAGAAAGACGTATCCCTCAGGAGAGGTGGAACATAGCTCCTGCCTATGTGAACTCTCGAGAGAGACTGGGAGTCTCCAGCCCTGTGATTGGCTTATCAACAGCCAATCAGGAGCGTCGTAAGGGACTGGCCTAGACATCAAATGCACGGTTGATGTGAATCTACTATAGCAGCATAGTAGTCATGCCAATATATGTTCCGGGACATCTGCGGATAAAGCATTGATATTGATATACTACACTGGAAAGTTGCTGTTCATAATTTATCTACAATGAAATATCAAGATATGGCTTTTTTTCATAAAGATACCCAATTTTAACGGGTCAACAGCCATGCCACAGGGAACAAAGAGGACGAATGTGTCGAGCGAGTTTCCGTATTTAGAAATGTTTTCGCGTCAGTGCGTCTGAGACTCTGAAAGAGGAAGCCTTGAATTCTCTCTCAATGAGGAAATACATTAATAAATTATCTAAGTATGTCCTCACGGATTAAACCTTTCTGGCTCTTAGTGCTTCAACAGAATGCGGTGCACTGTAGACATTTACTTAAGGTTCTGTGAATTTAGGCCAAAGTAATTAACAGTTAAGGGTTTGAATGGAAAACCTCTCAGCAGTTGCACTATGAATCAATTGTTAGGAAAGGGTGGAAAGTAAGATGAAATAAAGAGAATATGAAAGGAGGCACAGTAAAAGGAACAAAATGAATTGCCGCCAGGGGCCGATGGCACCTACAAATAACCTTAAGTAATGCCTACAGTGCACCGCTGAGGTGCACTGACGGCACTACCGCCCTACTGAGTTTAAGGTTCTATGCGGAGTCCCTTCGGCCCCTTAACTGCAACCATATTCGTTCATTTTACTGTACCTCCTTTCATATTCTCTTTCTTCCAACTTACTTTCCTTAACCCTCTCTTAACAATAGTGCAACTGCTTTGAGGTTTTCCTCCTGTTACGCCTTTCAAACCATTCCTTTCGATATCGATTTCCCTTTCAGTCCAGAATGACCTCGTCTTGGGTCAAAATTCTATATTCCTTAATTGAATAGAATTTGGGATACCAAAAACCACGCAAGTGGCGATGAAGCTTCCGATCAGCAAAAGGTAAAGTCGCAGTGCACCTGACTCCGTGAAACTGAGGCCGTCAAATCAAATATATTTTCCTCTTTGTTCTATTTCGTTCATGATTCTTTTTCAATTCTGGTCATCATTGTTCTCTAGAATAGATTTCTTCTCGTACTTTTAGTTTATCGATTCCACTAGAACTGGCTGTTTGCGGTCAGTCAGTCGCTTTCACATCTACTTTAATTTAGTTAATGAACGTGTGCGCGTAAGTGAAATATGGCGATAGCTTCCCGCAGAGTTTCATGAATTTCGTGTGTTTGTGTGTGTGTGTGTCTCTCTCTCTGTATATATATATATATATATATATATATATATATATATATATATATGTATATATATATATATATATATATATATATATTAGGGCTTGTGCCTTGTATGATAAGGCGCCCTATGAGGTAATGTTAGACTAGCGATAATCTATACGCTAAGTCGGTTGGTATTGCACTTCCATCTTCAATGGAGTGTCTGGGGTTTTGTAGATCACTTACGAAGTCGGTATTATCTTTACGACGATGTGTTAAACTCATGGTTCGGTGAGGTTCTTGTAGAAAACACTAAGTATAAAAATAGATATAATTTCTTCTGAAGTTTTACATGGTGAAGATCAGATATGATTGTACAAGTCTTCTAATAACGATAGCTTGATCGCTTCTGCCAATGATGATGGCTAATCCTATTCCTCTACATGATAAAGCTTAGGTAAAGAGGTACAGGTCTTCTAAAGACGATCGCTAACTCTGTTCTGCCCGTCTACCATCTCTGTTACAAGTTATGAAGGAACAGACAGTAGTTCGAACATATGAACATACTATCAGATGACATAGTTTCATACGAACACACAATCGAATGAGACACGCTACAGATCACGTAGGCCGTTTGAATAATAGGTCGGGGTAGTTGTCTCAAGCAGGGAGCTTGGACTAATGTTTATAAACAATTGAATGACTACAGGTGACGGCATGTTATCTTAGCTTACATACTTATTGTATACGTCATCTTTAGCGTCTCTAGTCTGATCACATTCCTGCAAGCAATCTGGTTGACCTCTTTAGTTTTAGACTTTTATATATATGGACTAACATTCCATATTTTTATTATGTAAACACTTACATTAGCTCGGTCAGCTACCAAAACCAACTACTGAATATTACTCAAACTTGACTTGCATTTGACTTATAGGAGTGTGATACAGACACTATGTGAATATATATATATATAAGTAAATAAAAATTCATGGTGTACATGAATTGATTCAAGTAATAAAATATAAAACAATGATATTGGTAAATAATAGTGATCACGGATATATAATGATACAGTTTTTTCACTTCATCTCATCAAGATACTTATGCTACAGAAAATACTAATGTACTCTGATAATTGCATAGAATGAAGATTAACATGATAAAAATCATATTTTAACTGATAAAAAATATCATATATGAATTGATAAAATTATTAATGTTTATGCTGATTGATTCGTTGATTTCAGATTCATTAATCAATATACTAACTCATATATAACTGCAGATATTGGTAAGATGAAAGGTAACAGATTGATTATAGGCTACCTGATTTGTTTATACATATGCATATGGATTCATATAATTATGATTAATATATGTGCACTTTAAATAGATTCCTATTGCGTACACGCAAAGATATATTTAGATTCTGTTATTTATGATCATTTATATAAGAGATTCCTATTGCGTACACGCAAAGATATATTTCGACTCTGTTATTTATGATCAATTATATATAGGATACATGATACTTTATATATATAGGATACATGACACTTCATATATATAGGATACTGACCGAGGTTATACTACTTCACTTTTAACTAGCTTTCGAACAACTTTTCGTCCATTACACAGTTCCAGACAACCACCTATAGCCAATTGAAACGGCCTTTTTCAATGGTTAAAACAAGGGGAAAATTTGCCTGGGCGGGTCCAACGTTCTATTTTTGCGCTCATACTTATTCTCTGCATCCTAAGCTACACGATTACGTTCGCGATGAATAAAAAAAACATCCCCAGCACGAGTCCTTCTTCGCCAGCAAAGTAGAGTTGAATATCCTTCGGGTCGTAATTGTCGGAAGTATGTCCCTTTTTGTAGTCGAATTCCGACAGCCGCTGGAGCGTTCCGCATTAAAACGAGATTAACGACGAGATACGGTGTCGGTCGAAGAAGTCCATGAAATTCCTTTCACATTGTAGGCGGTTGTTACTTGACTGTAGTCGTCCGCTGCGACGAACGATTTTTTGAAGTTGCTATGTGAAACTCTCGTACTGCAGGATACTGTAACCGGTTCCATTAATCAGCCTGCAAGTGAAATTATACTTGTCACAAGGGCAAAGTAAATTCAGACGACATCCAAATACAGGGGAGGGGAGAGAGCCATTTAGACCAGACTTAACCCACATGAATTCGCTGATATTTCGGAATTCAAAAGAGTCCGCTGTACAAACTTTTTTATCCATGGCATTAACAATGAGTGAACCTATCCAGGTCTATGATGACTTGTAAAAATATCCAGAATTATAAAAATAAATAGATATCATTACGAATCTCAAAGAAAATTCGATATTACTGGTAGTAAGTTACTAGACAAAGAAGTGGAAAACGGAGCTAATTGTAAGATTGCCAGGCAACATAAGAGTCAAAGAGAAGATTAATCATGATTCTATGTGCCCTCCCCCAACAAAAGTTTCATATTCAATTTTCTCGTGCGCATCCTCTGAGGTTAACTTTTAAAACATTATTAATAGGTAGGAGATGCAACGAAAAAAACCCACTATGTAACTAATTTCTATATAAACTTTGGGTTTTTCAAGAAAATGTGACATTTTCCCATGAATGTTTTACTTGAATTGTAATAGGCTAATGTTGCAAGTAAATAATCCATATCCATATCGTGATACTTCTAAATGTCTATGAGGTTCAGAAAAAATTAATTCATTTTGTTGTTATAGAAATTCTATTTGCTTATATTTGCTTATATTGCTTATATTGTTCATTAATTGTAAAATGATTACAAGTCCTTAACTAATTGCATTACACACACGGATAAGAATATGTTATGTGGCTGTCATGTTGGGACCTATGAACCACATGTGAAGTTCATGAGCTAAGCATTCCTTTCTCCAGTCAATCTGCTTTTGCAAGCAGAGACGACACACAGATGAAGCCTGTGTAAGCAGATTATTGAGGTTAAAAGGAACAAATGCTGATACGGCAATGATGACGTCGTCACTTGGCAGGAGATTGCTCTCAGCCAGCTAAGAGTTACGTTACTTGCTGTAAGAGATACGACTTTAGTATTTTCAAATGATATTTTAGTGTTTTAATTCTCCACCCGCATGAGAAGAATGTCTGAAAAAAAAAACAACAGTACCAAAATTGAACAATATATTAGTTTCATGTTGGCATTATGTTAAATAAATATTCCTTATTCAAACTATATGAAAAAGGTTTTCCATACAAATTCTATATATTATTACCCTTAGCCTATAAGATTCATATAGGATTATTCCATAGATAACATTTTCACTTCTAGACTTCCTGACTTTAAAATCTCTTTTATTTTATTTTATTTATTTTATTTATTTTATTAGTTTATTTTATTTTTATTTATTTATTTAATTTTTTTTTTCATTGACTACGAATATAAATCACCGGACAGACAATATGTCAGTAGATTTTGGATATGTGTTTGAACTTTTAGCTTATTTGTCATTACTAAAGCGTTTAAGTTAGAGTTCAAATCTTTACGCATATCTATTTGGATATTTAATTATCTATGGTTACGTTTTGCTTATTGATTTTATCGTGATTCCTTTTTTATTATAATTTGTAACCCTTCCGACTTCTTACGGAGTGTATTATATTGACTCCACTTGTATCCATATTTATTTTATTTTTTTATATTTATTTATTTATATATTTTTTTATATATTTTTGATAAATTAATGGTTGGCTTGAATAGTGGAAAAGTGTTCTAGCGGCGTACCGTATAAGGCTACTTGCGGCATCAATTCTATAGATACAACGATTAAATAAATGCTTAAAGGTATTTAAAAACCGCGAGAACCGCTATAATCCGGTCGGATCCAATATCACGAGTTGTAACTCGTAAGACATTGACACTTCCTATTTAATTATCCGTTATTCTACCAAACCGATTGACTCTGGGTGATAAAATATATTATTGGTTTTCTTAATGGAAAGGAATTCACACACGAGTTTAAGGAGATTATTATTGATTTACACCACCCGAGTCACAGATTATTATGTGTTGAATTCCATATTTACTGATTTAGCACTCATAAATATTCCTAACGCACTCAATTGCGGTGTTTGTTTTTAGTGCTATTATTTTCTATATAACGTGTCAAGGAACTATTAACACTAAGAAGTGTTTATTCCCTCTGTTCAGACTCGTAATTCTGTTAATAATTCTACGTATATTCTTTCAAGGAGTTGAGTTTGGCACAGGATAGGCCCCTAAACTGACAGGTGTCTTAGTGTATCCCTTGTTTTCATGACACATGTTACAATTAGTTATGTGCTTTTTATATCTGTAAGCATTGTAGGCCAGTAAAATAGTGATTTGGCTTTCTGTGACATACTATGGAACCCTGGATGACGGAATGCAACCAGTTTTATGACGATTGGTATGAAAGAGATTATTATTACTACCTGGTCGTTAGTCATCTGCTGTGTTCTTCGGGTTTTCCTCGTCACGGACCTACATATAATACTACATTTGATTACATTATTCTGATACACATACCTTAAGTATACTTTTGCTTTAGGGTTTCTGCTCGAAGTGTGTATTGTTTTTGCTTAGCCGCTGACCCTGTTTCCGTTTCGAAGTGTTTATTGTTTGGTGTTTATTGCTGCTGACTCTGTTTCCGTTCGAAGTGTTATTTTTTGTTTGGGTTATGTCTGTTGACGCTTGCTTTGTTCAGTTTGTAACAGTTCTGCGCTCCGACCCAGATATTCAATGCTCGCGATCTCTTGGGTTAAGGAATTTCTTGTTTAGATACGGTTTTAACAATAGGTACGGATGTTTCTATATTTTTTAGTCTAATTAATGGTTCTTTGCTGTATGGTGCGGGATTGCGGGATAATGCGTCAGCTATGATATTTGCTTTCCCAGGTAGATATTTTATCTTGGCTCCAAAGACCTGAATGATCATTTGTCACCGAGTTCCTTTTGGACTGTGATTAAAGCCTTTGAAAAACTCGGTAAAGGACTCATGTTCAGTAAGGACTTTGTATCAGGATAGCCATAGATTATGAACTTAAAATGTACTAGTGAGTTAAAGATACCTAGCCCTTCCTTGCTTATTACTGCATATTTACTTTCAGAGGGCTTTAGTTTACGTGAATAAAAAGCTATAGGAAAGAACTGTTTATCATATTGCTGAAGTAGTATCCCTCTTACCCCTTGGTCTGAGGCGTCTGTTGCAATAAAAAAAAATTCTTATTTAAATCAGGGTTTTTATTTTTAAGTTAGGTAAGCTGCATTATTCCGCTTTTAAGATATCGAACGCCTGTTGATGCTTTTCAGACCATAAATCTACGCTCTTCTTCGTAAGATCTGTTAAAGGAGCTGTCATGATTGAAGAGTTACATATTTACATACGATTGTAATACCACTACAGCGCAAAAGTGCTGTATCCCCCTTTTACGTTAATAAGTACCGGAAAGTTATGAATAGCCGACACCTTACCATGGACTACTTTTAAGACCTGACCAGACACATAAAACCTAGATAAACATGTTCGGTTTTTAAAAACTCACATTTAGATATTTTACTCTGAGATTATTTGTCTTTGTCTCGTAGCACTAGCTCTACTTTATGTGAATGTACTTCTAAGGTATTAGAAAAGATTACAAGATCATCATATAGGCATGTAGGTTATCCCCTAAAAAAGTCTCCAAACACTATATTGTAATTGGGGCGCAACGTAAGCCGGAGGCATACGTAAAAAATTGATAATGTCCCCTGGGTGTGCTGAAAACGGTGTATGAGGTACAATCACTTAGGTAATGGTATCTGGTAAAAGCATTTAAGTAAGTCCAAGTTGGTGAAAAAAAATTTATTCTAACCTAACAGAGATAAGATGTCGTCGGTACATCGCACTGGAAACTATCGGAAGTCGTTTCCTTGTTTAAGCGACAGTAATCTGCGCAGATACGCGAAATCCGATCTTTTATGGCATGACATTTGAGGGAAAAATTATATGGGCTTATTTGATTTCCTAATGACTCCTATTACTAACATTTTTCAACTTCGTCATTTATCTCTATTTTGAAATTTCAGTGAGATTCTATACGAAGGTACGTATATAGCTTTATGTTTGTCCTTAGACCGTATTTTGTTTTCAATGACATCCGTTTTCTCCCTGAGGATCACTCGCTAGTGGAGAAACTTCCTGGTATTCAGGTAGAAGATAAAAAAAAATCTGCTGAATCACCTCTGCTTTGATGACTTTATTTGATATTACTTTAGATAGAATATAAGAGAGATTCATCCACGACTGATTGGGCGGGATTAAAAATTATTAGACAACAATAAAAAATGCGATATTTATAACTTCCGTATCCACGATATGATACTTTTAGGGCTTTGTTCGCGGAAATCGTTATATTTCAGAGTGTCGGGAAGGATTAAAAATTTCATTTCCCAGCAAAGTCTTTTTACACGCACTAAGACATTCGAGGGTGCATGCTTCTCGAGATTTTTGCGTGCAAAGTACGACTGCGGTTGTGGAGAATTCTGTTGGGTCATTGAACAATGTTTACGAATTTATGAGGACAAATGTATAGTTCCGTTTATCAATAAGTTATTATTTGATTAACGGTCTCATTTTTGTTCAAACGGATTTTAATATGTTTGAAGGTTTATAGGATTTTCCTTTGATAAACACGCCTTATTTTGCAGGATGTAAGATAATATTTTGTATACCCCTAGATGGATCTTACAATTACACTACATACAGATCAACGTTTTTTATAACTATAGAGGTATCTGTAAACGCTCGCTTATCCGGACTTCTCATTAGGGAAGTTCGAACAACAGACGGTGAGTCCGTAAATACAAGATATTACGTGTATTAAAGAAATAAAACAAGATATTCTAATTTTTACGGCGCGTACAGTTGGCTTAATCCACCAGTATTTATTATAACTTAATGTATTAAAATTAAAACGAAAACCTGCTCTGATTACTTATACGGTCGTGTGTTTCATAGGAAAGGAAAAAATCCTTTTTAATTAAAAAATAAAAAGTATTGGTATGAAACAAACATCGCTTTTCCCCACTCTGCTAGAGTCGCTTATTGTGTGGAATTGCTATGCTTTGAACACTTGTTCGGCAGTTTTCGACTGACCTTGACCGCTTGACTAGGTGACACAGTAACCGAGTTTGCTTGTTTGATTCTGAAAGGCTACTGTTTCTATTTCTTTTTGTAATAATTAGGATCCTTCTCTTTATTACCATCGGCAACGTATTGTGTGTTTTTAGCATTATGTTGCTGGTTACGTATAAAGCAATGAATGACGAACTATTAGGAACTGAGCGATTACTAATAAGACAAGTTATCACTACTGCATTCAATATTAACTGTTTGTACTTCATTCTTTGCTAAAATTTGAAATAGTGAGGGATCTGGTCAGCGCGTTTAGCCTGATGAAAGTTTTTTACAGACATGTTATTCCTTGCAATCCAGCCATATTTTTAAAGTTAAGTTGAGTCATTGAGGTTCGATATTTTATATAACTCAAAAAACTCAAGGCTAAAACTGCGATCGGGACTTTGCAATAGGAGCATTTATTGTCATGACCCGAAATAGTGTTACCTCTAATTTATATAGATTTGTACGGGTGTTCCACTTGTGTTTTGTGTGTTTTCTAATCACTACGGTGCTTAACGACCCTATCCATGCATCTGTATAAATACAGACGTCCACTGCGTAAACGCATATTCACTGTTTAATATGATTTGTTACGTAAGGATTAATAATCACCCAAAATGATAAAATTAACATAGTATATGATTATGATATTTCAGTAGAACTTCTGGAAACAGACACTCGAAAGATAAAAACTCGCAGTAGCGAAATCTCAATGATATAGATAATTTCTGTAAAAAAGTAAGATTAAGAATGTCTCGTAACTTCAGTCCTAGCAGGAATAACGAAATTCTACCTGTAAAGGAAACACTCAAAGTTACTCCCAAATGAATAAAAAATTGTCACTTAGCTTGCTTTTGTGGGAAGTCACGGTGTTCCGATAACGACACACGGCCTTGGTCCTCCTTCTCTATTTAGCGGACGACCTGGTTTGGCTTCAGTTTCCCCCGTGCGCGTTGTTTCGATGATTCGAGCCCTTAAAAATCCGATGCTGCAGACGCGTTCGGTTTGTTTCTTGCAGTGCCGGAAACGCTCACTAACGATGTTTTCTTGAATGATTCTAATGAGAGACGAAGCTTCCGTTGCCGTAGGAAAAGGACACGTCGTTTTGTTTCTTGAAGTTATTCACTAACGATGATACTAAGTTGCTTGACGAATCTTGTTGTTTTCTGAAGTCGCTCACTAATGATGATACTAGGTTGCTTGAAGAATCTGCCTGCTTTCGTCGTCGTTGACTTCATGATTTATTATTCTGTTTTTTCTTCGTAGGACGTTGTAGAGTTCTTCTGGTCCGCTGGCCACCAAATATTAGGGCTTGTGCCTTGTATGATAAGGCGCCCTATGAGGTAATGTTAGACTAGCGATAATCTATACGCTAAGTCGGTTGGTATTGCACTTCCATCTTCAAATGGAGTGTCTGGGGTTTTGTAGATCACTTACGAAGTCGGTATTATCTTTACGACGATGTGTTAAACTCATGGTCGGTGAGGTTCTTGTAGAAAACACTAAGTATAAAAATAGATATAATTTCTTCTGAAGTTTTACATGGTGAAGATCAGATATGATTGTACAAGTCTTCTAATAACGATAGCTTGATCGCTTCTGCCAATGATGATGGCTAATCCTATTCCTCTACATGATAAAGCTTAGGTAAAGAGGTACAGGTCTTCTAATGACGATCGCTAACTCTGTTCTGCCCGTCTACCATCTCTGTTACAAGTTATGAAGGAACAGACAGTAGTTCGAACATATGAACATACTATCAGATGACATAGTTTCATACGAACACACAATCGAATGAGACACGCTACAGATCACGTAGGCCGTTTGAATAATAGGTCGGGGTAGTTGTCTCAAGCAGGGAGCTTGGACTAATGTTTATAAACAATTGAATGACTACAGGTGACGGCATGTTATCTTAGCTTACATACTTATTGTATACGTCATCTTTAGCGTCTCTAGTCTGATCACATTCCTGCAAGCAATCTGGTTGACCTCTTTAGTTTTAGACTTTTATAGTATATGGACTAACATTCCATATTTTTATTATGTAAACACTTACATATATATATATATATATATATATATATATATATATATATATATATTATATATATATATATACTACAATTAACCCACATTGCTTCTTCAGAAGCAATCAAGGGTGATTCAACTATTACCCCAAGTGTTTCCCCATAGAGGCAAATGATCATCACATTTGCCCTAAATGGAGGAAACACCCTTGGCTCTAACTATTACTTCTTACCGCAAGTGAAGCGTTTTCTACCAGTTCCGCCTTTTTTTCACAGGGTTTCTTTATATCATTGTTAGCCAACCTTCCCAACTCTCTCTCTCTCTCTCTCTCTCTCTCTCTCTCTGAGAGAGAGAGAGAGAGAGAGAGAGAGAGAGAGAGAGAGAGAGAGAGAGAAATGTAATTACAGAAACTAACAGTGCCCAGGTACAGTATAAACTTTGGCTATATCAGCTATTTCAGCAACTGTCGCTAATTTACTTTGCTGTATTTGATTATGTTTTAATTTTATCATTTTTCAGTAATTATAAGATATAGTGTATACACAAGAAAGCTATATTTTCTAATGTAAAATATTGTATTTATACATCACAAAGCTATTGAAGGTGGGAATGATCCTTATAACAAAAAGTGCATATATCTTTGACGTTGTTCAGTCGCACCAGCCAATGGCTAAAGGACTAACAAAGCTATCCCAGCCAATGGGGAATGACTTGCAAAGACTGTCAGCCAATCAGAGAAGGTGATAGAACGGGTTATCAGAGGTATGATTCCGGTGGCAAACTGGCAACTTTTTAACGGTTTGCTGAATGTAACCATGAGGATTACCATCGTTATATTTCATTTATCAACGTGTAATGCAAATCTAAATTTATTTACTGCCCATAATTTCTCCTTCAGATATAGAATGTGTAAACTGATAATGCTAAAGAGTTGGGTAATTAGATAATGTTCGTTAGTCTAAGGGAAATGGCAACGATGGTCGAAGACAACCATCCAAGCTTGCCCTTACTTTAACGGTTTTATAGTTATACGTCTATACATTATCCATACATTTTAATGGAATCTTCAATAATTTACACCAAACTTTAAAACATCATGCAGTGTTTAGACCAGGAGTTCTTAACCTTTTGATGACTCCAGACCCCTAAATAATTGCCCAATATGGTTCCATCCGCCTTTGATTAAGTCCACTTTAGTCTTATTTGTTGACAATATAACTTAATATATTTATAGAGTAATACATATACTTTAGGTATGAATAGCTTGATGTATTGAGTTTAATACATACTTTAAGGTATGAATAGCTAGGAGTATAGAACATATCACAGAATCAAAACCATTTATAGTTTTATATAGTAATTTATTTGCAAAATGTACCCATGTATACATTGACACATTAAATTCAAATATATACAAATACCAGAGATCAAGTCCCATACCCTCAGCATGCGGCTCTCATACCCACTGT
>NC_087219.1:19970504-19997809 GCF_015104395.2 Macrobrachium nipponense
TTCTTTCTGTCTTTTCATTTACCTCCTATTTCTTCTTCATAATGAACACCATAGTCTTTGGAAGCTTGAATTTCAAGTCATTGGCCCCTTTGTTGGGCTTGCTCCATATGAATAGGTATCATCTTATGAATAATAATAATAGTAATATATACAGGGAGCAGACCTTCTTTGGTACATGTTTTGTTGAAAATAATAGCAGAGATTAACGAATTAATCTTATTCGTTTTTCTGACTCAGCTAGGACGTTGAGTGGCCGAGTCAGGAAAAACGAATTATCAGAAGAATTGTAAAGACCCTGTGTAAGATTAATTCGTTAAAATCTGCCATTATTTTCAACAAAATAATAATAATAATAATAATAATAATAATAATAATAATAATAATAATAATAATAATAATAATAATAATAATAATAATAATAATAATAATAATAATAATAGATATGAATTGACTCAAAAGAGAACATTGACCCAGGCTACCGACTTCAAAAGTTCAAGAGGCGATGCAGCCCATTCTTACCCTAAAGCGATTCTCCTCGTATTTTGTGGTTTACTTGCATCTTTATCTATCTATTTATTTATCTATTAATTCGCTTGTTTTTTTTCTAATAACTGGTTTTTTCTTCCTGTAAAGCTAGATACACTCTGTTACTCTCTTCAAATGAAAAATATATTCCTTGGAAGCTTGAATGATAATAATAATAATAATAATTCTCGTTGGTTACGAGAAAGGTATCATAATGAAGGTCTCTACAATAACCAGTCAGGTGACAATTTAATTTTTGCGTATGGCTGCGTATAGAATGCATTATTATTATTATTATTTTTATTTTTTTTTTTTTTTTTGCTCTATCACAGTCCTCCAATTCGACTGGGTGGTATTTATAGTGTGGGGTTCCGGGTTGCATCCTGCCTCCTTAGGAGTCCATCACTTTTCTTACTATGTGTGCCGTTTCTAGGATCACACTCTTCTGCATGAGTCCTGGAGCTACTTCAGCCTCTAGTTTTTCTAGATTCCTTTTCAGGGATCTTGGGATCGTGCCGAGTGCTCCTATGATTATGGGTACGATTTCCACTGGCATATCCCATATCCTTCTTATTTCTATTTTCAGATCTTGATACTTATCCATTTTTTCCCTCTCTTTCTCTTCAACTCTGGTGTCCCATGGTATTGCGACATCAATGAGTGATACTTTCTTCTTGACTTTGTCAATCAACGTCACGTCTGGTCTGTTTGCACGTATCACCCTATCCGTTCTGATACCATAGTCCCAGAGGATCTTTGCCTGATCGTTTTCTATCACTCCTTCAGGTTGGTGCTCGTACCACTTATTACTGCAAGGTAGCTGATGTTTCTTGCACAGCTCCAGTGGAGGGCTTTTGCCACTGAATCATACCTCTTTTTTGTACTGGTTCTGTGCAAGTGCCGGGCATTCACTTGCTATGTGGTTTATGGTTTCATTTTTCGTATTGCACTTCCTACATATGGGAGAGATGTTATTTCCGTCTATCGTACTTTGAACATATCTGGTTCTTAGGGCCTGATCTTGTGCCGCTGTTATCATTCCTTCAGTTTCCTTCTTGAGCTCTCCCTCTGTAGCCATTGCCAATTGTCATCGCTGGCTAGTTCTTTAGTCTGTCTGATGTATTGTCCGTGCATTGGTTTGTTGTGCCAGTCCTCTGTTCTTTCTGTCTTTCTCCTGTCTCTGTATATTTCTGGGTCTTCATCTACTTTTATTAGTCCTTCTTCCCATGCACTCTTTAGCCACTCGTCTTCACTGGTTTTCAGATATTGCCCCAGTGCTCTGTTTTCGATGTTGACGCAGTCCTCTATACTTAGTAGTCCTCTCCCTCCTTCCTTTCGTGTTATGTATAGTCTGTCCGTATTTGCTCTTGGGTGTAGTGCTTTGTGTATTGTCATTTGTTTCCTGGTTTTCTGATCAATGCTGCGGAGTTCTGCCTTCGTCCATTCCACTATTATTATTATTATTATTATTATTATTATTATTATTATTATTATTATTATTATTATTATTATTATTATTATTATTATTATTATTATTCAAGCTTTGCTCTAGATGTGAAGGTATTCTCACTTGTTTAAACCGTAAAGTTGAATGAGTTGTAGAACCATTGTAGTTATACTTGTTGTCGTAAGATTGTATTTAATGCATACTCGTGTGAATTTCATTCACTGTATTGTATAAAACAAGGCATGGACTTTGATAAGAGATTATACACATAGATTACTAAGCCATGACCTCGTTCAGACTAGAAAGGGACCCTTGGTACGTGACTCAGTACCTCCTCGTCACGTGACCTTTACCAAAAAAATTTTGCATTTTTAATGATAAAACTGCGGACCCTTTTCTGACTCAACGGCAGTTGGCTTTAGCAGATCGAAATTGTGAGCTTAACTATGGAAGAATTATTGTTATGTTTCGATAAGAAGGGTATCACAAGGTTTGGTACCCATATTATTATGACCTTTGACATCTAATTTGAACTTTGAACTGTATACTTAATTGCTTTCTCAAAAGCTAAACATTTCAGTAATAATAGGATACTACAAGGTTAGATACCTTTGAATAATATAAACATTTTCTATAATTTGACCATGACCTTTGTCTCATGATCAAATTCTAGAAAATGATTTTTTTTTTACCTGTCGTTAATTGGTTTACCAAAAGGTAACCATTTTGATATGAAAATGATACTACACCGTTAGATACCCATAAACCTTTTAAAAAACTGACCATGACCTTTGACATACACTTCAACCTTTGACCTGTGAATCTCACTGGTTTTCATAATGTTTAACCTTTAGATAAGTTAAATATTTTGACATGACATAAAATGGTACCACAAGTTTTAATACCCATGAGTCATATAAACCTAAAAAAACAATTGACCTTGACTTTTGACTTATATTTTGACCCTTGACACAAGGCTTGAATGAGTTTTCCAAAAGATAAGCATTTTTTTAAGATATCTCTAAAATGTATTTATCTAATTTCACCAAAATCTATTCATAATCCTATTACTACCACTGTTATTATTATTATTATTATTATTATTATTATTATTATTATTATTTATTATTATTATTATTATTATTATTAATTAAGATAGTATTGCAATAATTATAAATGATAATAATGATAATAACATTTTATTACCACTGTAATGTTTGCACAAAGGCAGCTTTTATAGCAATAACAAAACATTATTATTATTATTATTATTATTATTATTATTATTATTATTATTATTATTATTATTATTATTATTATCAAAATGCCAAAATTTATCACAACAATCATAATCATAAAAAACAACACCACAAAAATATGCCGCCCCCCCAAAAAAAAAACAACAACCAAACAACGACTGTTTGACGCAACAAACAACAGCTAACGAAGAGGATAATGACCCAATGATAGACAACATGACATATCCTGACCGACAGGGGCTACGAATGACGTCATACGGTAGGAGCTTAATTACTTATCCGAATGGCTCCAGAATACTGGGAACGCAGAAGCCATCCTGACTGTGCTTAGAATACGGGAAATGGAGATAATTCTATGTTAAGATGCGCATAGATATATATGTTTATATATGCAACATAAACATCGATATGTCTATGTGCATGTTGTACATACGCATAGATAAATCTGAATGAATGTACGACATGAATGCATCTATGTAGTTTTATCTATGTTGTAAGATATATCTATGCGTAAGTGCAACGTAGATATATCTGTTGTAGATATATTTATTATGTGTATGTACAACATATATACGTTATATATATATGTGTGTGTGTATGTATTTATGTATTATATATGTTTTAGATATGTGAAAACGAAACAAACAAACGGATAAAAGTTGAAGATAAACAAACATAGAGATTCAGGACACAAAACTGTGACTTGGGGCGCGTGAATAATTCAGCAAAGAGCCCTCAAATCCTCTTCTTGCTTTCCCCCTCCCCCATTCCACCACTACCCCCCCCCCCCCCCCCCCCCCCACCCCCCTCCACCCCCCCCCGCCCCCCCCCCCCCAGCTCTACGGCCGGGAAAGACGGACTGCTCAGTGTCCACCATAACAAAGGTGCCCATGGAAATTGCTCATCCTTACCAGCGAATCCTATATGCCACAGGATGTTTTTGATCGAATGATATCTCTTTTTTATTGTATTTTTTATTGTGGCGTTTAGATTTCGTGGCTCATTTCCTTTGTTTTTGTGGTTCTCTTGTGTGTGTGTGTGTGTTTATTGTAACATATTATTACGTAAGAATCTATTGTTCCCTTGTGAGAATTGTGTATATATATGTTACCGGCAATGTGTGAAAAACAGGTATTTTATAGCTAGGCAATATACACAATGCCTGAAGTTTTAGGGTAAGGTACGAAGTATCTGTGATGTTACATACTTTTCCTAGGCATTATATAAAATGCCTAGGCATAATAAAGAATGAAAAGGACTAATCTGGCAAAGCGTAAAATGGGAAAGGTCTTTTCAAAGAAATGTCTGGAAACTGAACAACAATTAGGTATTAACAAGTTTTATAAGGAAGTAGGAAAATACAATAATACGTTTCAGAATAAACGAAAAAAAATTAAATGAAGCACAGGATATTCTAACTGAGAGAGCAAGAGTATCACAAGTATCATGTCTTACATGTTGCAACAAGGAAGGTCAGAATTGCATTTTGAATTTAATGTTCTTCTTTACACAGAGACATTTCACACTTCGGCACGTAGTCTCTCTCTCTCTCTCTCTCTCTCTCTCACATGCACCAGACAAACCCTTGGCCGTTTCCCCTGGACTGAGCGGTGCCAACAAATCAAAGGGGGTTAGTGGCGTCAGTGGACCTCACGCGGTGCACTGTAGGCATGATTTAAGGTTCTTTGCAGCGTGCCTATGGCCCAAAGCTGCAACCACTTTCGTTCATTTTACTGTACCTCCTTCCATATTCTCTCTCTTCATCTTGCTTTCCACCCTCTCCTAACACTTGAATCCCAGTCCAACTGCTTTGAGGTTTTCCTCCTGTTACACCTTTCTAACCTTTTACCGTCAATTTCCATTTCAGCGCTGAATGACCTCACAGGTCCCAGTGATTGGTCTTTGACCTAAATTCTATATTCAACTCAGATCAAAGAGGCATTTCGTGGTCAGGAACAGCTTCAACTCTGAGGGAGCTCTTTGTTTGTTTGTATGGTGTTTTGACGTTGCATGGAACCAGTGGGTTATTCAGCAACGGGACAACTGTTTTTTATGTGACTTCCGAACCACGTCGCGAGTGAAACTCCTATCACCAGAAATACACATCTCTCACACCAATGGAATGGCCGAGAATCGAACTCGCGGCCACCGAGGTGGCAGGCCAAGACCACTGAGGCGCTGGACAGACATTGAATTGTGACCGTGCATAGGACTGCTTTAAAATTCGTTGTTTTGTTCCAAGTGGGTCCGAGCCGCCTTCTGTCGAGATATGTTGCTGGAACAATTATTGCACAAAATATCACCGCCGTAATCTTCCAAGTGCCTCAGTGGCGTGGCCGGTATGGTGTTGGCCTGCCACCGGTGGCCGCGAGATATTCTTGGGCATTCCATTGAGGAGTGAAAGATGTGTATTTCTGATGATAGAAGTTCACTCTCGACGTGGTTAGGAAGTCACGTAAAGCCGTTTGGTCCCGTTGCTGAATAACCACTGGTTCCATGCAACGTAAAAACACCATACAAACAAACCATAACCTTTCATTTCCTCAACTCCATAGTCTCCATGAGAACGCCCACAGATCGGATGAACGATCCGCCCACTAACGAGGCTACCGTATTCTATACTTTTCCGGTTTGCCTTTTGCCATTGTATAGAATGCCTATACTCTGTTTTTTTTTCCATCTGTCCATCCGCATGTGGGGGTCGCGCATGGTAACGCTGCGTCCTGGGCTTTAAATAGTTACGCTATGCGTAAGTTTTAGGTAAATAAAAGGATATCTTGGTGTACATTTGCAACTGAAAAGTGTTTTGATAATTTACTGTATGCGAATTACACCGTTAATATTCGAAATAGGATACCATTTAAAGCCCGTGAAGCAGTGTTACCATGCGCAAACACCACAGACGGATGGACAGATGGAAAAAAAAAGGAGTATAGGTATTCTATAGAACACCGGTTTTCACACATTGCCAGTAACACACAATATATATATATATATATATATATATATTATATATATATATATTATATATATATATATATATATATATATTATTTATATATATGGAGAGAGAGATATGTGAGGGCTTATGTGAGTTGACTTAAGAAATGAATTAAGTATACGATGGCCAGTCGACTGAATTGGGTCATAATAGCCAAGGTTGGAGATAGGTCTCTCTCTCTCTCTCTCTCTCTCTCGTAGTAGCCATCTTGCTTGGTGAGACGTTCCCACGCACAGTCTGATTAATCAACAGATATCACAAGTTTAACTTACGTCTAGAATTTGAGAAATATCTATAAGTGTTCGTGAACTATTGGTGATAAGATTAGTGTGAAAATAATAGGATAAAGCGTCTACTAAGTTAGTTTATCAAGTGAAATACTGTAAAATCAGAAACAAGATGGCAGTTAGTTCCAACTTGTTTGGCAGATTCGCAATACGATGGGGTAGCAGGAAGAGAACTGGCATTTCTCATCTATGAGATCAGCAACAGTCCTAACCAAAAAGATACAAAAGCATTCATAGATATATTAAAAGGATATAATCCTCCAAACTGGAACAAATCAACAGAAAACTTCTTGAAAATAAATGAAGAAGTTCCAAATAAAATCCAAGTGGTCAAGAGACATAAAGAAAATATACATAAACCAACATATTCCGACAAAGAAAATGAATAAAGTGAACATTGTGAATATCCTAATTGATGCATTTAGGAAAAAGAATGCCAAAAACAGCAAACTGTGTAAGATGTGGTATAGCATAGTTAATCCACAAAACCTGATCATAAAATGTTCTGCATGCCAACATTCCGACACATCCAACAATGTGCTGAGGTAATGCAAGATATGAGAAAAGATAGCAGGATATTTTGCCTCCAACAATATCTATCATGGATAGACAATGTTATTAAATCAAGATTGAATGTACAAATAGTTGAGGATGAAGAAGAAGAGGAAGAGGAAGAAGAAGAAAAAGAAAAGAGGATGGAAGAGAAGTAAACAAAACTGAAATGACAGAAAAAAATAGGAAAACAAAGAACAAGATAAAAGTATGGATGCAGAGATACTCATTGATACTACATATGAGGCAAAAATAAAAGCAGCAATACTTACGAAGAAATAAATTACGATATGACAACACAAAAGAAAATCCCAAAGAGGCTCTACCCAGATCTACACAATGACGGGAAAGAGGAAAACATAGACAAAAAAAGACAAAGCATACCTAGACGGCTATGAGGATGATTGCAGAGATCTACATCCAAAAATATGCAAAAACCTAAAAGAAGGAAAAGGATGTAAGTTCGACAAAAAATGTAAATATATGCACCATGTAGCCATGAATCAAAATCAAATAAATAATCAATCAAGTAATAAAATCCAAAATAAGAAAGAAACAAATAAAGAGAGGAATAAAGAATATCAGGTAAAAGAAAAGACCAAGCTATCAACACGATATGCAGTGAAGTCAGCAAAAAATTTCCAAGCTTCAGCTCCAAGATACAACTCAAGAGATAAGAACTGTATTTATGATGCAAGGAGGATATTGCAGATACAGAGAAAATTGCAGATTCAGACACAAAATAATGAATAATTATGATGAAGTAAGATCAAATATTATGGAAAAGTTGGATTTTTTAATGTCAGAATTTCTCGAAATGAAAAAAAAGAACAACATACTAGAACAGGAAAGAGACATGGGAAAATCCTTATTATTACCCATATTAGATGAAGGAGAAAACACGCAAACCATCATAGTGATGAATGCGCAGGGTTTAGTTACGAGTAACTCAAAAAGAAAAATAGAGACTAGAAGAAAACTACCAAATGAAAGAACTAACCCAAATTTTTTGAAAAGAAAATAGATATAATGAATATAAGTGAAACCTGGTATTCCCAAGAGACTGGAATGATGATCAAATAAAAGGGTTCCAAACTTATAGATCAGATAGAAAAAATAGGAATCAAGGGAACCGCAATATGGGAAAGACAAAAAACAAGGAAAAATATATGAGAAAATATAGGAACTCAGAATGTGAACTAATAGCTGGTAGAATTTTAATCTGAAAAATTAATTAACATAGTAATATATAGACCCCTAATTCTAAAGAGTTTGACTTAATAATAGAAAAATTGGGGATGATATATGTAGAAATCACAAGGACTGGACTATTCTCCTATCTGGAGACTTCAACTTTCCTTTCGTAGACTGGAAGAACGAAGAGGAGATTGTGGTTGTACTTATACATATAAAAAAGGGATAAAATAATAGTAGTGCAGAAGATAAGAGGCAATTCGAAAAGCTATTAGATATGCTACTAGAATACAACATTTCAACAAATAAATCACCTGCCAACAAGAAAGGAAAATACTTTAGACTAGTATTTGTGAACGAGATGAATTATGTTAACGAAATAATAGTTTATAATGCGAGTATTTCAGACCATTAATGTTATAGAATTAACAGTCCATTCCAAAGCAAGTGAAAAGAGAGATAAGCAAGAAATGAAAAAGTGGGAAGGATATGGAAAATACAACTTCTACAGTAAAAATATAAAATGGTCAGAAATAAATGAAGAATTAAACAAAGATTGGGATAACATTTTCGTAAGTGATGACTAATTTTCGTAATGATGAATAAGGGTAAATACGGAGATATATATAAAATATTAGAAGAAAATAGTGGATAAATATATACCGAAGAAGGAAAGTAAAACACAGTCATGCATACCAAAAGACAGAAGGATCTTGTTCCAGAAAATCAGAAAGTGGAAAAAAAGGTCTTGCAAAAGAAAAAAATGCATGGAAAGTTATAGAACTAAAACGTAAGATAGAAAATGCAGAACAAAAGATTATACAATCAAAAGAAAATGAAAAACGGGACTTGGAAGAAAAAACCCTAGTAAATATCAAACAAAACCTCAAACTATTATATCATACGCGATAAGCGAAAAAAAAAGATGAATAAAAGAAGAATAGAAAAATAGGCCCTCTAAGAATTGAAGGGAGATTAATGAATGAAAAAAAGGAAATTTGCAACATATTGGCAGAACGATATAAGAGAGAATTCACCCCTAGAATAGATAATGAAGATAATGATATAGAGGTAAGGGACGAAAAATAGTGAATATTTAGCTGTCATAGATATTAATTGAAGCTGAATATTGTGCAGGCTATTAACTGAAATTAAAAATGGAGCTGCAGCCGGGCCTGATGGTGTTCCTGCTATTTTGTTAAAGAAAGTAGTTCATTCTATCGCAAAGCACTTGTAATATTATTAAGACAAAGTGTAGATACAGGCATGATTTATGATGAGCACAAATTAGCATATATTACCCCTACATCCAAAAGTGGATCAAGACTAGAGGCAAGTAATTATAGGCCTGTGGGTCTAACATCACATATTATGAAAGTGTAGATAGGGTAATGAAGAAAAATATTATGAAACATTTAATAAAAAATAATAATCTGTTTAATATAGGACAACATGGTTTCGTACCCGGAAAAAGTACACAAACCCAACTGTTAGTCCACCGTGAGAGCATATACAAAAATATGAAAAGCGGAAATGAAACAGATGTGGTTTATCTAGAATTTGCAAAAGCTTTTGACAAGGTAGACCATAATATATTAGCGAAGAAAATTAGAAAACATAATATAATGAATAAAGTAGGAAGATGGTTAAAAGAATTTTTACACAACAGAAAACAGATAGTTATTGCAAACGATGAGAAATCGGATGAAGCTAAGGTAATTTCCAGTGTGGCACAAGGTACGGTGTTAGCTGCATTACTGTTTGTTATTATGAATGCAGACACAGACAGTAATGTTAAGGACTCGGTAGTGAGTAGTTTGGCCGATGACACAAGAATAAGTAGAGAAATTACTTGTGATGAAGATAGGAACGCACTACAAAGAGACCCTAACAAAGTATATGATTGGGCAGAGGTAAATAGGATGGTATTTAACTCTGATAAATTTGAATCAATAAACTATGGAGACAGAGAAGGAAAGCTATATGCATATAGGGGACCTAATAATGAGACAATCACAAATAAGGAAAAGCAGTTAAAGAGTTCCTTTGGTGTGATGATGAATAGGAACATGTTATGCAACGATCAAATAGCAATTCTATTGGCAAAATGTAAAGCAAAAATGAGAATGTTGTTACG
Organism: Macrobrachium nipponense; assembly: GCF_015104395.2. Lineage (NCBI taxonomy): Eukaryota > Metazoa > Arthropoda > Malacostraca > Decapoda > Palaemonidae > Macrobrachium > Macrobrachium nipponense. The sequence goes on from NC_087219.1 coordinate 19,980,907, forward strand.
GCGCTTCAAAACAAGAAAAGCTGAACACATGGTTATGCTTTATAAAACATATGTTCGTAGTCCACTTGAATATTGCAATATGATATGGTACCCACACTATCAAAAGGATATTGCACAAATAGAGAGTGTACAAAGATCCTTTACAGCTAGAATAGAAGAAGTTAAGGACCTTGACTACTGGGAAAGACTACAATCCTTAAAATTATACAGTCTAGAAAGGAGAAGAGAACGCTACATGATAATTCAGGCATGGAAACAGATAGAAGGAATAGCCGAAAACATCATGGAGCTAAAAAATATCAGAAAGAGCAAGCAGAGGTAGATTAATAGTGCCCAAAACTAAACCAGGAAAATTAAGGAAAGCACACAGGAAATTAATACATTAATCCACTACGCACCAGCATCGATAATGCAGCGTCTATTCAATGCGTTGCCAGCTCTTCTGAGGAATATAACAGGAGTGAGCGTAGATGTGTTGAAGAATAAGCTCGACATTTATCTAAACTGCATCCCAGACCATCCAAGATTGGAAGATGCAGAATATACCGGAAGATGTACTAGCAACTCTCTGGTAGACATTAGAGGTGCCTCACACTGAGGGACCTGGGGCAACCCGAACTAGATGTAAGGTCTGTAAAGTAAGGTAAGGTAAGGTCTCTCTCTCTCTCTCTCTCTCTCTCTCTGTCTCTTCTCTCTCTCTATATATATATATATATGTGTGTGTGTGTGTGTGTGTGTGTGATATATACATGTATATATATACACACACATACATGAATGAAGCATTCATCATCCACGACCTCTTGCTTCATAGAGAGAGAGCGAAACAAAGGAAGAAACACCTGTCCCCACCCTTAGCTACGACCCACAACAATCGACTGGCCATTAAATGCCTAACTCACTTCTTAAATCAACTCATTCACAATTAGTTTTCAACTGGAACAATCCCAGAGTGCCCCTCCACCCTCGCACGGGATCGAGCACGGGCCTTAGAGAGTCGGCGAGAGAGAGAGAGAGAGAAAAAAAAATGGACTTTTAAAATTATAGCAAGTAGGAGAAAACACAGCGACACCCAAATAATGAAATGTCAAACGTACCCTGGCTCGTAGTACGTGTGGTAACTATACTATAACTCGCTTCTGATTAGTCACTGTGACTACACTGAACTTCGAGTGACAGGCCTCAGTGTGTACTCAGCAGTGTCGTAGGTAGGGTGTGCAACTCTACGCTCCCAAGGTCTGATCAATCTCTTCTGGTACATTTCCGTTCACGAAGTTCCCAGGTCAGTGTCTTACTAGTAACAATGCTTCAGTTCGTTTAAATGATAATATTAGTTTTTAAAGCCAAAATTCGTGAGTTTTTTTTTTTTTTTTGTAACACAAATGCAACAAGTTACGTTAAGAACTTTTCGTTTAAGATTCCAAGGTTAATGTTTTAAGAGTATGATGAATTCGGTTACTTTAAATTGTTAAATAGGTTTTAGAAACCAAGATTTGATATTTTATTTTATTTCTTTACAAATGCAGCAAGGAACAAAAACACGTTTTGTTTACGATTGCAAAAGATGATTTTATATTATTTGTGCGCAAATTCTGTCCTTTGACAACCTGGTTTTACTTTCTTAGTATTTCAGGAGCAGAATATTACTGAGTTTCACTTTCCACTTGAAATTTCTATCTCTCAGGATGTCCTATTGGAGTCTTGGAACTGTTATGAAAATGAACATAGATCTGACAGTTTTAAGAACGAGATAGGCCTAACGGTTTTAAAAATGGTTATAGGTGTAACTGTTTTTAAGAATGCTTATGTGACTAACAGTTTTGAAGATGATTATAGGTCTAACAGTTTGAAAATGAATGTTAGTCTTACAGTTTTGAAAATCAATATCAGTCTAACAGTTTTGAAAATGACTGTTAGTCAAACAGTTTTGAATATGTATCAATCAATAATGGGTTTTGTTGACATGCCAGTAGCTGAATAATACATGCTGTTAAAACGTCATTAAAAACTGCCCCTTACAGAGACAGTATTTAAGGAATAAAACAGTTTTATGCCAGAATTTCAGCAAAAAACTGTCCTTGATATTGTAGGAGCCATACATCAGCCACATAGTTTTGCATTTCGGTCAAAACTGGTTTTCTTCTACAAGAAGAAAACAGTTTGAATTTCACTCGGATATTGAATTCATTAAAAAACATAAATAAACCTTTCTTTTCCACTCCGTGACATTTCAATCCTAACCGGTTCCCTCCAGTTTTGAGATCTAGGAGAGATGAGTTTTCTCTCTCTCTCTCTCTCTCTCTCTCTCTCTCTCTCTCTCTCTCTATTGATTGCATGACGCACCCAAGAAGAAGAGATCTTTCAGAAGATATGCACTCTCGGGAACCGTAAGCGGAATTATTTATGTCTTTACATAGACTCAGCTGGCTTCTTGCTCCGCGTTGTGACCCAGTCCACTCTCACTAGTCTCATAGGTCTGTAGAAGTTGTTATGCTTGAGGAATCTTAACGATCCAGCGGCGACTGGCATCAACTCAACTGGAGAGACCTAGCACTGCTCATTCGCCGATCAGAATCTGTGGTCAAGTTGGGCTTGTTGTCTCATTGTGACCCAAGTTACCGTTAGCAGGAGTCCTCTACGGTCTGTAGGGTGATTCGGTTACAAAGTCCGCGCTGCGATTCTGCTATTGATTGCTTCCGAAGAGAGTAATGACCTTTTGCTGTTTATTTGCTGGGCTTAGTAATAAGTTGAACTCAGTGATTCCGGTGCACTTTACGAGAAGGGGATCATTTTGAATGTATCCATTTTTTAATATTTAAAGACACCGAGACGGGCGAGACTTCTCGAAAATCAGCTAGTTACTGTGGGTGACTGAACCTTGAGTTCGTGACTTCATTCTACACAGTATCTGTGGTCTCTAGTGTATGAAGGGGAGCAAAGAGGAGAATGAGGAGGCAAACAATCAAGAAGCTCCCGAGGACACCGACCAAATTCATATCTGTAAAATCAGTAAAACGAAGAGACCATAGGATGCAGTTAACATGAGTCTAGGTTATGAGTCATTTATTATTTATTTGAGAGAACCCATGATTCTATTCTGTATTAATTAATAAAGTTGTTCCCAGCCTCGACTGAAATTAAATGAATACAAGGGCTGTATCACCTTAGTTTCTCAGTCTTCATCGAGTGCTACTTAAATTTCGATAAGATGAGTGATTGTGCTTGAAGAGGAAGATAAGATATTTCGCGTGGACCCGAACTTTTTCATCTTGCTTTTGAGATATAAAACCTTAGAGATTGTGGAGTTCCGTTTCACTGACTGAAAGTCATGATATAATTCTTGGAAGCCGCGGAGCTGCGGATTCTTAGAAGACCCTTTCATTAAACGTCAATAGTCTCTCTGTTGCTTTAATCAATGCGATAGGTACCTGGCAATTAAGATATCGTAGCAGGTAAGAGAGTATATATATATATATATATATATATATATATATATATTATATATATATATATATATATACCTACTATATTATATATATAAGTATATATATATATATATATATATATATATATATAATAAGTATATATATATATATATATATAATATATTATATTATATTATATATATATATGAGTAAGAAATTTATTCAGTGAAAAACGCCGTGCTCATGTGTTCATTGTGCTTCCATATATATATATATATATATTATATATATATATATATATTATATATATAATAATATTAATATATTATATAACAGCTGAATAACTTGATAAAGTAAAGGGTCGTGTAGACCGAAAGATTTCGGCATTTCTCGTCTTTTAATTTTCCTCCATGGCATTACCTTTATTTTATATATACAGATATATATATATATATATATATATATATATATATATATATATATATATAATATATATATAATATGTGCGTGCCTATGTATGTATATATATGCATACATATGTACGCAAGACACATACTGGCCGATAACCTCCTTGAGGCATTTATTTATAGGTAAACCGCCATTACTCCCACTTTAGACATTGCCAAACCGAATGGTGCTTCCTGAAGCAATCATGTTCTTGGCACCGCCTTTGACATGTCTTCAGTAACGCTCGGGATGTTGCGTATATGTCCCTGAAAGCGGAGGCTGTTCCTTCCTCTTCTGCTCTTGGTTTTTACCTAGATTTTATTCTTTCCATCTTACGTTTCGGCTGTGATCTTTTTTTTTTTTTTTTATCCAGTTACTGTACATGTTACCTGTTAACTATTGTGAAAGTTTGTTGATCATACACACACACTATATATATATATATATATATATATATATATATATATATATTTATTTATTTATTTATTATTATCTATATATGTGTGTGTGTATAATCAACACACTATATATATTCATCTATTTATGTGTATATATGTATGTATATATATATATATATACATATATATATACGTATACATATATATAAATAAATTTATATGTTTACGTATATAATATATATATATATATATTATATATATATATATGTGTGTGTGTGTGTGTGTGTGTGTGTGTGTGTGTGTGTGATATAAGAAGCAGCTACTCTAATGTCATTTTTCAAAACTGGTTCCTCTATCATTCAGTGACTAAAATATGAATATTCCAGCGCATTTTCCTCTTTTATTCCTCGCCCCAAAAAGAGCCGGTGACAGAAGAACTAGAGAGGTAATGGGGTGGGTGCTGAGAAGAAATAGGACAGATGAAAAATAACTGAAAGCAATTAAAAGTTCTTCCAACAACTCTCCTCGCACATTCAGATAAGTAGGCAGGAGAGTGTCCGGTTTGGTATGCAAGTCAAGTGTGCATTTTATCTTCGTATCTGTTCAATATTTCTATAGATGGAGGTATTAAAGAAGTTAGTGATGTAAGAAAATGAGTGGTCAGTTGTATTTAGAATAATAAAGTTTGCAGGTGACACACTGCTGCTTAGGGATAATGAAGAGAAGCTGCAAAACTAGTGAATGAATATGGCAATTTTTTGAAAGATGAGAAATTTAGAGAAAATGTTGCAGAGTAAGGTACCGAGGGAATTAGAAACCAAAAAGATGAAGCCATTGACGTTATCACAGATGGTTGAAGAATGATAGTTGGTTATTGATATAAACTTCTTGGAGTAAATAATCTAACAAATATAGTTAAGATCAGATAAAATGAGAATCACAGATACGGCGAGAGTGCCTCAGTGGGGTGGTCGGTATGGTGTTGGCCTGCCACCTCTGTGCCCGCAAGTTCGATTCTCGGACATTCCATTGAAAGGTGAGAGATGTGTATTATTGGTGATAGAAGTTCACTCTCGACGTGGTTCAGAAGTCACGTAAAACCGGTGGTCCCGTTGGTTCCATGCAACGGAAAAATACCATACAAACAAACAAACAAACAAGCAGATTAGGCGAAACAAGAAAAGTAGCAGTGTGTGTGCCCAAGACCTTGGTAAGAGTACCTCTTTGACTGCGGAAGCTAAGGTAGGAATGTATAACGTGATATTTGAGCTAACACTCCTTTATGGAAGTTATGTATTGATGTTGAACTGCAGTTCTTCACTTGCTGAAAAACTGAACGATTACGCCTTTAGATGCCATCCATGTATACTTGAGATAAAAAAAAAAGTCACTATTCAGTTATTTCCTTTATTTTTACCCGCGAAGTTATTTCATTTTGTTTTGACGCCACTGGAGTCGATAAATCAATCATTCTCCCCTTTACCCGCTGCATTGCCATATCTAGTCTAAACAGTGGGTCAAGGCCAACGGGCTGCATAGAAACGAAATCTGCCTCAATCCATATTTCCTCGCCTCCAACTGTCGCCAATTACGAAATGAGCCGTTGTAAAGGGCTCGTGGAAAATCAGCGACCCCGACTACTGATTAATCTGGGAAGAAGATCTGTTCATCTATCTATGCCCGCACATCGACACTGGAAGGAACATCACAACCTTTGTGGTGAATAAAAGCTAATGAGTTCAAAAAAAATTGAGGCAGTTCTCCTTGGTAAAATTTAGCAACTTCTGTTGAAAACTGGTTCACGAAATCAGCCAAGGAAACAGCACAAGAGGTTTGGAAAGGTAAAGTTTATTATCTGAACAGTACTGAGAAAACTATTATAAGCTGTTATGAAGTTCATAGACATACCGGAGTTCGGGTGACGGAAACTACCAGGAAAAGGAAATTTGGCAACTGATGCCGTTTGAATCAAGTTGTCGATTTAGGAATTACCTGGGTAATTTTTATCTTATTTTCTATTGGCTGTTACTGGTCGATAGTCAACTATAGTGGTTCGCAGCAAAGGTTGGAGATGCATGGGGCTAGCAGCCTCATCCCACAAGTTGAAAAGTATAGTTCATTACCGGTAGGCGTGTTATATATATATATATATATATATATATATATATATATATATATACATACAGTATGGATATATTATATATGTGTGTACTGCATATATACGTATAGTATATATACATGTATATTCATATTTTATGTAAATATATATATGTAATAATATATATATATATATATATATATATATATAGAAACACTACGTATATATACTGTACTGTATATATATATACGCATATAATGCATATAATTATATATATATATATATATATGTATATATAAATATGCGTGTGTGTACGGTCTACAGAGCCACACACAATCCTATTGACATAATAAATTCCTTATCATAATATACAAGACACTTAAGAGAAACCGACATTATCTATGGTGTTGTCAGACATCAAAACAAGTGACGTCATGTCCGGATTTCTGTTTGTATCATATCACCATTTCCTTCTACTCACCTCTCCTTCTAACACAAAATATATTAAGGTTTATTTTCGACGAGAGGATGGGTGCACAGTACATGTAAATACGTGTGTGGTATATATATATATATATATATTATATATATATATATATGTGTGTGTGTGTGTGTGTGTGTAATCTATATGTATATATAGACTTATACATGGGCAAATTAAATTAATAAGTTCTAGATCTTTCTCCTGTATTCAAAAGTATTCCAAGACATATAGCATAAACAAAATAATAATATCTCAAAGAAAACACGATTTAAAAAAAAAAACAACGGAATAAAAAGCTTATAACTAATGTCAAGGCTACGAGAATAGGCCTAAGTTCAGACCTCAGATAAGAAACAGGTTTCTGGAATAACCCAGGAACCAGATTAACAAAGTAAGGGCGAGAGACGTTAATAAGAATCACTTGTAACAATTTTTTTTGTTTCTCTTTTAGACCTGCGATCCTCTTGTGCAGAATAAGATCATTGACATATATAGGCCTAAGCTTATATTGACTTTATTTTCGAAACTAACTGTAGTGCCACGTTATTACTTCTTGTTACTACATTAAACTGCTATAGGCCTAATCACTTCTGTCTGGTTTTTATTTTCACTAACGTGACCAAAAAGAGCAGTATTCGTTCGGCCAATTTTCTATATATATTATATATTATATATTAATTATATATAATATATATAGATATATATAATATATATATATATATATATAACAGACGCAATGTAAAAGCAACAGGCCACATGTACTATACTCGCTGGCGCTGCAATTGTATCTGTGTATCGAAACAGGCCAAACTAACGTCATGTCTCACGAAAGTGGCTGATCCCATCATGGTGGACGGTGGACTGTCACGACATTGCGTTACAAAAGGAAAATTCTGCGGAATATAAAGAAAAAAGAAAGAACGAATCGATAGACTGACTGCGCTGAGAGAGGAATAAAGATTTTATTTTTCAAGTTTTCCTGGCGCCTGAACGATTCCACTGACTTGCGGAGCTGACTAGGCCAGAGAAGCCACGTTTGCTCCTTCATCATCCACCCAGTGCAGTGTATTGATGTGGAAGAGTTCCCTCCTGTGTATGGGAGTGTATCGAGGCCCCTCGTACAACCGCCTTAGTACTAATTTGCCTGGGAGATCGACAAATATCGGTGCTGAGGGTTGGCCTTTCTGTGTGTGTGTGTCCCCCTGCCTGGCTATTCCTTTCACTGCTGGTCCAGGGGATGGTTATACTCCTGTACTGAAGGAGAACTTTTCGTGGAGAAAAAGAGAGAGATTGCGTTATGTGATGGCTCATACAGACGAACTGAGTACTATTACAGGTAAGTGGCTTAATAAAAAAAACAGTCATCACATGTGTGTTGTAGCCTATAACGGTATCAAGCACCTTCTTGCATTGCTCACCTTTTTTTTCTCATAGGTGAACCAAAGCCTTCCTACCAGGAGTATTTACCTGAAGTCAGACCGTTATATCCGGGTTGCATTATCTCCCGGATGACGACGCACTTTGATTTTCAACTTGACACAATGACCGTTAGGTAAACCAGGACGTGGAATAGCGTGGCAGCAGCTGTTTATTCGAAAGGTGGACTTCCAACGGCAGTTTCCCGCTAGGGCTAGACGGTCGTTGTTGTAAACTGCAAATAATTAAGAGGGGCAATCAATAGGTTGCATACACGACAGCAGGCATGACCCGGTGGGATCTGGTTCAACCCGGATCTTTCTCAGTCGTGACCGACTTGGTTCCATGGATTTCCGTTTAAAACTTTCCACGGATTTTCGCGCCGATACTTCAAAAGGCTTCTTAAGGCTTTTATCAATATACCCAGGATAAATATACGCGAGTGACGGGGAATGTTTATGACCCGTAGGTAACCTTTCATTGAATATTCAAATCTACTGGTCGGTTTTACTTTAATTAAGATCAGACGTCATTTAAAACCGACCCAAGGTCTAAGTTCCAGTTCAGTCGAAAATCCCTTTTTTTTTTTTTTTTTAATCCTAGATCACCTTTCGCTAAAATATCATACAAAGGCTTTGGTAGGCATACGTCTGATATTTAACGCTCTAGAAATGCGGCCAAAATAAACATAAGAAGGTTTCAAGTTTAAATAGTCTCATTGAGATCATGGAAGACCATTTGAGCAAGTTTCTGAAAGAACTGTCTGTATTTGGAGCAGGTTGTTAGCGCTTACCAGAAGTAAATTATGATTGGAGGTGATATGTATAATTATTATTATAAGAAAATTCATCTTCAAGCAGCAATATTAAGATGCCCTGTACATGTGACGTATAATATGTATTCTTAAGTCCACGGTAGAAAAGGTAAGCGAAACAGGGACTCGGAACAAGTTCTTTCGTAGTATACTCTACATTTTCGCGTTCACACTGAATGTAGAATTTATACCGCTACGGAAGTACTTGTTCTAAGTCCCTTTTTCACTTACCTTTCTATCATGGATTTAAGGATATTGTCAAGTACGTGTTCCTTTGTGCTGTATTGGATATATGTGTGTGTAAACATTACATATATGTATACACACACACACACACACATACACACACACACACACACATATATATATATATATATATATATATATATATATATATATATATATATATATATATATCTTGAATTATAGCCACAGCGTATCAAAACCAATCCTTATCCCACCCACCCTTACTTAGGCGTATTGCACCACTGATCTCTTTCTTGCACGTAATATCATATATTCTGGACACTGCTTAGAGACATGACCAAATCATTCAATAACAATCGGATCAGTTCTTCCTCCTGACGTAACCTTTTCATCATTTGTACCCCTCTCGAGGTTTCTCGCCTTTTTAGTTATTTTTTGGCTCATTTGTTACTCTCGACAGTTTAAAACTTTGTTTCCACTGGCATTCAATATACTTCGCTTCCATAAGGGAGAGATGGCTCATCAACCTTTCAGACATTCCTACCTTTGGTTTCCATAGACTAAAAGGCGCTTCCCAGTCATCCGCACACACGCTCTGCTATATACCTTCTTTGTTACACCTGTTTTGTGAGTCAACTCTTCCCTTACACAGTAACACTGTCATTCATTTTATTGACTTCCAAATACATATGCAGATGAACCAGTTCCATTCTTCCAGTGTCTGTGGTATCACTCATTGCTCCATCTTCTTGGTTCCGTCTGGCTCATGTTTATCCTTGACTTTCTCATTTCGCAGTCACTTGCAGACTCTTAACTATACTCTGTTTTTTTTTTCCATTTGTCCATCCGCCTGTGGTGTTTTCGCATGGTAACACTGCGTCCCGGGCTTTAAATAGTTACGCTATGTGTAAGTTTTAGGTAAATAAAAGGATATCTGGGTGTACATTTGCAACTGAAAAGTGTTTTAATAATTAACAGTATGCGAATTACACCGTTAATATTCGAAATAAGGTTATTATTATTGTTGAATGTAAGCTGAATGTAACTATCTAAAGCCCGGGACGCAGTGTTACCATACGCAAACACCACACGCTGGTGGACAGATGGAAAAAAACAGACTATAGTTTCTGCAGTTTCATTTCACGTTTCCCGGGCAGTATATTTCTGCAATAATCTGCTGGCAATAGCACCCACATCCACTGACCTTTTTCACTGACCTTTCTCCCATCACTCATCCATAAAGATAATAAAACAAGTATCAAGGCAACGCGAGCTTGTCTTAGACCCACTTCTATGCAAAACCAGTCGCTTTCCCGCCCACATAGTCTTTATCGTAAAATACTTTTATTGTGTTTGTGCAGCTGTGAGTCCTCAAATTCGCCTTTTTACTGAATCTGTCATTGGGTCTCTTTTTAAGTCCATGCATACCATGCAGATTTTATCTTTACTTTCCAACTTCTCACGCAAATGTCTCAGAATACAAAAACGCGCAGATTTAGCGAATGTGCAAATCATTAAAGAGACAGACAGAAAAGAGAGAGATTCTGGAGATGCATAGAAGAGACGAGATGGAGAGAGAGAGACTGTAAACACCATTAGTGAACTTCTCGGGAGACGCACAGCAAAACAAGCAGATAAAACTGATAAGAAGAGATGCCACGGCATAAATATAGTATTTCCTTTGAGATGCATTATGGCACAATGATGTATTTCTTCTTATTTAACGTTACGAAATTATATTTATTCTGTGAATAGTCATGTTGATTTTATGTTTCATGTGCGTAACCATTATGACAATAGTTTATTCTTGCTATGACTCTTTGGCAATATTCTTATAATACTGATCTCTAAAAAGGCAAATCCATGTTTTATATAAAATCGTGATTTCGGTGTTTCCGTAATATATGACACAAATTAATAAATATATGTTTTTTCATACTGATGCGAATGTAAGCGTTACTTGAGGCTCCCTGCAGGGTCCCTTCGCCCCCTAACTGCAACCCCTTTGTTCTCTTTACTGTGCCTCCCTTCATATTCTCCTCCATCTTACTTTCCACCCCCTGCTAACAATAGTTTCAAAGCGCAACTGCTTTGAGGTTTTCGTCCTATTATAACTTTATAGCCTTTTTGCCTTCAATGACGTCAACATAGGTCCCAGAGGTTGGCCATTGGCCTAAATTGTATTTTCTACTCCATCATACAAACCCAGGCGCTTTTGGAAATGGCAGGTGTATTTCAGTATGGAGACACGAAGCGCCTCAGTGGCGTGATCGGTATGGCCTTGGCCTGCCACCTCGCTGGCAGCGAATTCGATTCTCGGGCATTCCATCGAGGTGTGAGAGATGTGTATTTCTGGTGATAGAAGTTCACTCTCGACGTGGTTCGGAAGTCACGTAAAGCCGTCGGTCCCGTTGCTGAATAACCACTGGTCAATGCAACGTCAAAACACCATACAAACAAACAAAACAAAACAAGTATGGAGACACGAACGGACGAACCCGTCTCGTACCTGTATTGATCTCGGTCTCCTGAACTTAGCACACACCTGGCTTCCTCGGACTCTCTCACCTCAGGTGAGCACGAATCCCTCATTAACGATAATTGCACGAAATCCTCACTGGCAATTGCGAGAAAGGTCAATACCTGGTTGCAATTCATATATGACGTCTCGGGTTCGATCCCGAGCGAGACGGAAGGTTTAATTAAGACTAATTACAATGGAATCTCTTTGTGATCCTTCTTGATGCGGGGCAGTGAATTGTGTATACCTGGTAGTTGGTCGACTGTGGTGTAGCTCGTTGCTAGGGCTACTGTGAGTGTAAGGCTTGCATCCGCACCCCAAAAATGGGTTACTGAGATTTTGTAAGGGCACACGTTCTGGAGCCATCTCCTAAAATGGAATGTAAAATCATATATATTATATATGTGTGTATGTATGTATATGTACATAACACACATTTGATTACATATATGTGTGTGTGTCCGCGCGCGCTTGAACGCACGTTTGTAAGTATTGGGTATCTATCTACTCTTGTATGAATTTATGTTCACGCAGACTCTCCTGATTATATGCAAGGCTTTCTGGGTGCAGTATACAGGACACTTTTTTTAGAACCGACATTTATCTATGTTGTTGCCAGAACCTCAAAACAAGTGACATCATGCCCCAAAGGTCGTTGGCATGACCTCACTTATTCTCCTTTGTTTTCTTTTGCGACACTATATCATTTCCTTTAACAGCGGGTGGCCCCCAAGAGTAAACAACGCAAAGGTCACCGCCCCTTTCGTACTTTGCCAGCTGAGTCGTGGATGAGATCACTTTGTATTAACCTCCACAACCTGAGATACTTGAATCATTGATTTATGGTCACTAAAACTGGCGTCACGACATGAAGGTAATTGCAACCGTAATGAAATTCAATAAGAAACTAGAAAGAAACATTTAAAAGGCGTTTCACATAACAAATACCTACCTCATACATGTACATAGAGGGCTCATCAGCAGCGCATTGAAACTTCTACATATACTGCACCAAATGAGCCATAACGGCTGTGCCTTCTCTCTCTCTCTCTCTCTCTCTCTCTCTCTCTCTCTCTCTCTCTTTCTTTCTATCACTGCATATATATATATATATATATATATATATATATATATATATATATATATATATATATATATATATTCGAGCTACAAATGTCCTTTATTATCTAATTCGCTCTACCTCGGAATTGGTATATTTTCATTTATGTAAACCGAAGGGGAATTTTTTCATTGATTATCAATTACGAGGTAGAGCGAATCAGATACTAAAGGACATTTGTAGCTCGAATAATCTATATGAATCACGGTGATGTGATAATTATTCATATATACATATATATATATATACATATAAAATAACAATGATAATACAAAAATCTCTTACTTCTAGACGTCATATTAACCCCACTGAATGCGAGAGAAAATTGCTCGTTACGACACAGTATATATATTAAGTGTCGATTCTACGAATCCCGACAACGTCGGGTATCTTAACGATGCACGAACGAGCAAAACTTGAGCCTTCATTGGAGGCTCATTACGAATGCGTCCGGCTTTCTAGAGCAAGCGATTGAAGCTAAGAAAATAAAAGCAAGGCTGGAAATAGCAGGATTAGAAAAGATATGAATGGCGACACACACACATGTTACCAAGTAACTCTGAACATGCTGCTTGATCTTTAACATTTCTCTAGAACTGGGGGTGTGGAGTTACGCTGGTATTCACGTGAGAGATGGGTGCTAAAGCTTTCTCTCTCTCTCTCTCTCTCTCTCTCTCTCTCTCTCTCTCGTGAGAACTACGTGGGTTAAATAAATCATTGGTAGTGAGGAATCATGATATGATCTTATAGGCTTAGTATGGTAACATACTTTTCGTAGGCGACCTCTTGCAAATACGAGTTGTATACAAAGTTAGAATTAATCTTACGACTATAAATTCATTGTATGAACTACATTTAACTAAGATACAACTAAAACCAAATGAGACAAAAAATATCCTTTGTATAATTTCAGCCTGTTTCTTTATTCGTAGCCACGACCTCTGAAACACTTGTAAGTTGCCAGACGCCGCTGGACAATGGAAAAAGGAGAGAAAGGTATAGAATGCATTTACCTGCCTGAAAGAAAGATACGTCACTAAGGCTCGTGATGACGTCCTCTTTTCTTCCGCATTGACGTCATTCTTTGGCTCCAGGTGCATTGCTGCATTAACTTCTGCCCCTTATTTTTATTCTAGTCCTCTTTGGTGTCTGCCTGCCTTTAGCTGTCCAACTTTTGGACATTATTTGCCTCCCAGTGAATAACAAATCCTTCGATCCAGTCGTACGCTTGTCTGGAGATGGATATATATTAACATCTTGATGACAGGAACTGTAATCTTCGTGAATTTTCCACTTATGCTGTATCTCCATGTAACTGAACGACTGATCTATCTACCTAATAGCATGTTGTTACAGAGATCATGAACGCTGAGCATGTAGGCATGCGAATTAGAATGCTGTAAAAACTGTAACTTACAGGCTGGGATGAGCTTGTAACGCTTCAGGTACAGTAGCCTGATAAGGACATGAATGAAAGGATCCCACTTCTTTTGTTTCATTTGTGTGATTGAAGATATTCATAAACTAAACGATTGGTGATAGAGAAGACAAACTGTAGAGACTATAGTAGATTCACATCAACCGTGCATCTGATGTCTAGGCCAGTCCCTTACGACACTCCTGATTGGCTGTTGATAAGCCAGTCATGGGGCTGGAAACGCTCAGTCTCTCGAGAGAGTTCACATAGGTAGGATGCATGTTCCGCCTCTCCTGAGACTACTTTTGAAAGACGTATCCCTCAGGAGAGGTGGAGCATACATCCTGCCTATGTGAACTCTCTCGGGAGACTGAGAGTTTCCAGCCCTGTAATTGGCTTATCAAAAGCCATTCAGGAGCGTCGTAAGGGAAATGGCCTAGACATCAAATGCACGGCTGATGTGAATCTACTATAGTATTGTAAGCAGAGGGTTTGGACAAGCTGCTAACGAGCATTATATGTGGTTATATGAAGCTGTTCTTGTTGTGGAAGTCTTCTACATAGGTGATTCATCCATGATTCAGCAATTAGCGTATGAATGTGGTAGTGATCTGTTTTGACCTTCCGCAGGAGCCATCCAGTGTAGAAGGAAATGTGTGTATTTATACGTGTGTGTATGTAATTGTGCCTTGTATCTAGTAGAGCAAGAGTTTCACCTGACTTAACTCTTTGTAGAAACAGTGCATGAAGTGGGATTACGCTGCTTTGAAAGCTAACATTTACCGACCTTTTAAACCTTTAGAATTCACGAAGGTGAAGTCACCTCCTTTGTCTTTGGATTACTCAACAGCCTATTAAAAAAAGAAAAGTGTCTTGCAACTTTTCGTAAGTCAAGTGACGTTGTATTTTTGTCGTTGTACGAAATAACTGCCGTCATTTGTAGTTTGCTATGATTCTGCTTCTTCTTATAGAAATAGTATTTCGAATATTTATGATTTATTCTGCGTAATTTACGCTTCTTCCGGTAGACATGTATTCCTAGCTCTGGCCTGAGACGCCTCTAAATTATATATATTGATTGTGAGTTATCTGGCGTTACATTTATATATATATATGTGTGTGTGTGTACATAATGTATGTATGTATAGATATATATACAGCGCATATATATGTTTATCTATAAAGGAAGAGGTGTCCAATCAGACGACATTCATGTACACGTGTTTTATTAAGAAACGTTTCATGTTGTCACCAACACATCATCAGTCTGCATTTGAAATTCACAATTATAATAAACTTTAAGATTACAATAAAAATTAAAATATACCCAGAACGTTAAATTAGAGAATGAGAAAACTACCTATCCATGAAGAAAGAAAGAGCTGAGTGACTAAAAACGGTAAGGTCTGCACACAACGTAAACCTCACGCCAGAGAGAGAGAGGAGATGACGTGGTGTTGGAGTTTAAACAAGGTGATAGATGCTTAATAAACAATGACTCAAGGGTAGTCGGAGAGGTAGTTTGCTTTGTGGTGCCAATAATAGAGAAATGTTTCTTGTCGATAGTAATTTTACAACTCTTTGCATGTGTTCTTGTATTAGAGAACTCGGGATTAGAGATTCTGGACCCAGTTCTGTAACTTAATCCCAAATGGCTATAATACCGGACTTGTAACAGCCTACGTGAAGAAACAACATAAATACCAAGGCATCTTGAGCATTCAAATTTATATATAATATTGGACTTCACGAAATCCTGTCATTTGTCCTTGTAATTAAAAAACCCTCTAATTTGTGTGGATTCATGGGAATGAGATTAAGTTTTAAAAAACCAAATTCCTTTTCAATAATATTTTTGACTTTCAAACGTAAACTATCTGAATGAATAAATGGGATCGGTCCATACGTGGTTAACCTAGGTACATTAAAATTAAGGGTGGGTGCTGACAGATACTTCGCTAGCAATTTACTAATAATGTTAAAAACCAGCTTTTTGGGAAACGATTTCTTTACAAAATATTCTAAAAGAAGATCGACTTCAAGATGGAAGGAGAGCCAATCAGATGTGTACCGAAGAGCCCTAAAAACCAAAGTAGATATAGCATTAATCTTAAAATTACGGAAACACGAGCTTAAAAAGTTGTTCCCGAGCCCAGTGAAGGTATTCTTCCTAAAAACAATTGTGTTGAAATGGTGGTCATCTCTAGTTATTTTTATATCCAAGGGCTTCATTTACATAATCTAAAAAAAGCTGCCGTTGCCACGAAAATTTAAATAAGGCAAAATTATCGTCAACATATCTTCTAAAAAAAAGTGGCTTAAAATTCCCAGGACAATTAATAAGAAAATTCTCCTCCAAATGTTTGCGTTTGAAAGTCAAAAGTATTATTGAAAAGGAATTTGGTTTTTTAAAACTTAATCTCATTCCCATGAATCCACAAAAAATTGGAGGGTTTTTTAATTACAAGGACAAATGACAGGATTTCGTGAAGTCCAATATTATATATAAATTTGAATGCTCAAGATGTCTTGGTATTTATGTTGGTTCTTCACGTA
>NC_087219.1:19998309-20018309 GCF_015104395.2 Macrobrachium nipponense
ACCATATTTAAATCTTCCTCTCTGAATACCTTTTCTTTCTTGTTTCCTATGAATTCCTACAGGTCTCCACTTACTACTTCCATATTTTCAACTTTTCAGACTAATCACTCAATTCACTTCTTAATCACATGCCTGAACCAACTCAATTCTTGACGTCTCAGTATTTTTTCAGCATCAGGTTTACTGTATTTGTTTGTGCAAACACTCACGTGCATTATCATCATCTCAACACATTACAACCCTGAATCTTAGGATTTTCAGTGCCACTTTCTATATCTCTTTCTTTCAAAAGTTCCAACTGATGTTTAAGCACTACTTAGCAGTACATGTCCTGTACATGCATCCTAAATTTCTAATCAATTTATGACTGAAATACTTATATTTACCTATACAGTAATCTAACAATCCTTTTGCATTTCATCCATGCTGTTGCGCTCTTTTCTTACAGCGCTCTCAATATCTGCTTCTCTGTCCAGTTTGTTTCCAGAGTAACAGAAATGTTCCAAGAGTAATTATACAGCAGTAGTATATTAGGTTCTTAGTTTTACTTTGTACATCACAATGAAGTCTCAGATGTTAACAGCATATGCACATTTTTTAAATATTAACATAAACCAGTAGATATGCCAAACCAAGCAGAGAAGACAACTTACATCATCCAAAAATGACAAATTTTCTAAGACAATTTGTATTTTTCATAGCTACAAACCTGAGGTCTTAACAATAGGATAATTTCCAGCTAGGGCGCTAGAAATTATCCTATTGTTAAGACGAAAGGTTTGTTCGCGTATGAACAAGTGTAAATAGATAATGCATATTTATCATTATCACTAAGCAGTAAGACACATCCACTGAGTAACAAACCTAGTCTCACACAACTCACCCAAAATGAATTGTTCCTATGTGAGTAGCAAAATCTACAACAAGATGAAGTTAAAGGAGTTGCAGAGCTAGGAAAAAACAGGCCAAAGGGAAAGGATAGGAAGGAAAATGCAATAGGGTGAAGCTGTTTGAAGCCCAAGGGATGCTGCACAAAACACTTACACAATCCTGTGCCACAGAGGAACCGAGAGATTGTGAAAGTCAACCACCATTTAGACAAAAGTCCATGGTACAGTATATAGTAGGCAAGATTTTATGTATTCAAAATGGTATGTGATGAATTACTCATAAAAACATTATTCTTGAAGTATGCTAGTCAGATGGTCAGATAAAACGTTAGACACTAGGTTTTCTTCACATTTGTGAAAAAAGTTCATAGTAACTTGCCAATGAAAAGCAAGATTGGGGAAAATTATACTATAATTAATGTGATAAAATTTAATACAAGAAATAAAATTTAAAGCCCTAATATAATTTTTCCTCTTAATATAAAGCCATAAAATTTGCCTTGTCTAAAGATTAATGTCCCAAATTTAACGCTTAATAATTAGAAACAGACCTGCTTGATAATAGCCCGAAACTATTGCCAAAATCTATACTAAGGACACTCAGATCCTACTTTATTCAAGTGGGACAGAAGATAAGATAATTACCTGAAAACCTAAATGACTACATTATTACAAAAAGGCATAAAAAATTACTATGCATTTCTGGAAAACTGTCTGAATTAATCCAATACAAGCCCTTTATGGGAAAGGACACAAAACGAATGTAAAGGGACAAAAAGGCATGTTATCTAACCCCAAAAGGTAGCAATCAACTGGCCTCTTAAAGAAAAACCAAGAGTCTGAAAATGCAAGCGAAACAGTTCCAGTGCCTGGCAGGAAAAACTCACACTCACTCACCAACCCCGCAAAAGGCAAAGGAGATAACAGTAACTTAGTAATCAATCAATGAGTGAACTCCTGTAATTGACGACTCCTTCAAAAACATTCGTCAGCCAACCTTAGCTGCTGTCAATTCAGTCTTTATAGAAGTTGATGTGAAACATAAGTATAAGAGCAATGTAAAAGCTATTGTAGAGAACTGGCCCACAACCTAAGAATGAATAATTAACAGAATAGTGGGAGGGCCATGACCATCAATGATGCTTAGCATAGCTTACATTAGTGATAATAGTTGTACTGGAACTGTAGTTCTTACAAGAATTACACTACTCTAAAATTTTATCTGGTCCCAAACATATGTACAACATACTAGAAATCACTAAAAAAAACTATAATTTAAAATAATGATAAATAAAACTTATCCAAAATTCTGTGATACTACACAAAAAACATACAGTATCTTACAAGGTATAATGACACAAAAAATATTTGATAAATAAGAAGCACTTACTTAGTGTATTAATAGTTGGACCTGGTCCAACAAGAGAC
The DNA here is from genome assembly GCF_015104395.2 of Macrobrachium nipponense. Lineage (NCBI taxonomy): Eukaryota > Metazoa > Arthropoda > Malacostraca > Decapoda > Palaemonidae > Macrobrachium > Macrobrachium nipponense. The sequence goes on from NC_087219.1 coordinate 20,000,628, forward strand.
ATAATACTAAAATCTGCATCTCTGGTAGGTGACGCAGACGGAAGCATTTCACCAACGCTGAAGACACTATGCTGGATGTTTGAACTTGGTTGTTTCCCTTCCTGAAGCGCTATACTCTCTTCTTCTGACATGTAAATGCTCAGAAACTGAGCAATGTCTGGGAGCTCTGTGCATGGCTGGGGAAGTGTTATTGTTCCCAAATCCCCCTCCATTTTAATTACAACCCTGAAAGAAAAAGGTTTTGAATTAATAAAAAAATAAAATTCTAGAAATAGGTAAGATTGCATTTAGCAGAAATTAAAAATGAATCAATACAATATCTGACATGCTGAGTATAAATTTGTCAGGTCTTCAAGGTGCTGATGTCAATATGATTACCATTTGCTAGTGTTCTATTTTAAAAAAACAACTTTAAGCACATCACCGCAAATACCTGAAAATTACAATGTCTAAATATACTTTTGGTACAAAATTTCTGCACATAATTTTCAATGGTCAACTACAACATCAAGCCTAAACAACTCAATTAGGTAATTATGTCACAATATCCACCAATAACATTGAATTCACCACCAGATGTCACCCAGCCCACTACCAATACGTAATATTTCATTTTCTGTACTTACCATGTTGCTAAGATCTGACTGGTATTCAATGATATGGTTTGATGGCCAAAACTAATCTCAACTTCACTTTTGAGGCAATTCAAATGAGATTTCATATCAAGTACTGTATGTACTCATTGTGCACCCCTGGAAATGCAGTCAACAGAAACACAAAACTGCAAACTTCAGAAGCCAGTGGCCTTTAAAATATTAGAATTATTATATAACTTTACAAAGGCAAAAAAAAAATGGAATATACAGTTTCAGATTTGCAAATGCATTTTAACAAAAAATAATGGCAATTGAATTAGGCCATTTTGGTTTTTTTAATGGATGGATGGATGGATGTATGAGTTTTAGGGCAAAAGCCCAGGCACTGGGGCAAAGAAAAGCATTCAGCGCCATTGGTTTAATATGCCTTCAGTATTTGCACTGATACAGTCTGAACTCAGCTTCCTGAATCTTCAGGGCAAACTCTTATTCTAGATACTCTGAAAGAATCTGAGCTGGAATGTACAGCTGGCTTGAGTGTCCTGGCTATAAAGTTCTGCTATGTGTTCAAGAGATCATCAAAAATGTGTTTAAATAAAACTTTTCCCTCTGTGGGGGGTTGGATGCAAAATGAGCTCTGTCCACTCTCTCTGGCCTGTTTTCTTTCTGCATGAACTCTCATAAGTTTGTCTCCATCCATCCCTTTTCCCATTTTTTTCCTGGACCCTTACTGCTGTTCTTTGTCCTGCTATTTACATATCTACTATTTGTCTGACCAAGTATTCCTACTCCCTTCCCAACACAGAACAAATAAACCAAACTTTTTTTCCAGCCTCTTGACTATACATCTCACAACTTTCTCATTTGTAGTATGATCTTCTCACTGCACTCCAGCCATAAATCTTAACATATTTTCTCACTGAACTCCAGCCATAAATCTTAAGCTCTATTGATATAAATTTCCCAAATCTACCATTTACTTGTTAGTCACCATGTTACTGTTGCTGAGTAATACAGGCCTTTCATTTATCAGAACACAACATGGTTCCACTTGCCATTCTCTTTGCAATTTGTTTTTCTATAGGTATTTCAGGCATGACAAATCTTCTATTCCAAGTAGACTGTACACCTGAGTATGTATTTCTTGAGACCATCTGTTACATTACGTACGCTTCAACCCCCACAATGTTGCCACAATTGGGCTTTTTCCTTCATTTCTTTTCATGTTACAATAATCTGTTTTTTTCTACATCATTCCTGCATGCTGTATCAAGTGTTTTCGTAATTCTGATCATCCTTTTCATTTGGATATTTCCAGACTATGCTAGGCTATCTACTGTGTAGTATTATCCATACCATTGATCAAACAGTCTTGCCTTCACTTATATAAAAAACACCACACATTTTTCTAAAATTCCTATAACCTGGCATCCAAGGTAGGCAGAGATGATTTTTTGTATTTCACTTTTACGATTTATGACAATCTACACAAATAAGGACTGAGCGTTCATGGTTATTCGTGGTTATGGTAGGGAAGGCAAAGTTAGGGCGCATTCATGCATTTTATTCTATGACAAAAGGTACTCTAGAATAGGCCATGACCATAATGGAGTGAAAGACCTGGCAGGCTAGGTTATTTTAGTCTGGGAGAATGTAAGATAAGTGGTCTCACATTGCTTCTTTGTCCTTTTCAATGTGACACTACTAACAACAGAAATAAACAAAGCACTTTATCTGACTACTCATCTTGCAGTTTACGACATTCTGGACAGTGAAAGTAAGCATCCTCTAAATAAATAAATAGGGAGCTAAGAAACCACACACAAAAAAAACAATGAATTTTTTCACATTCCTGACCAGTGTTGTTAGTAAAAACCAAAGGAAAAATAAATAGTTCACACACTTAATGAGTAATTTGATTATCATAGTATAATCCCATACTGAGCTTGGTTACAATGAGCCTAAGCTCCCTTTTCCGGCAACCTCCTGGTACTAGGCTAGCCATGCCTGCAAAATGAATTCATTTCAAAGTTTAAGCTAAGAGAACTCAAGATTTTCTGACATAACATCCAGTAAAATTGCAAATTACTACCAAAGCCCTCAAAGTCAGCAGCTACTGGTTTCTATGCAAAAATGGAGCCAAGTTTAGTACTGGCCCCTCGGGTTGCATGCAATAATGCAAACAAAAGGCAACAAATAAAAAGACAAAACATAATCATAAACAAAAGACAGCAAATATGATGGATGGAGGTTGGCAGGAAGTAATGGTCTGGTCTAGCCTAGCCTACTGTACAAAAGTAGTAAGCTGGTCTCAGAGTTCAACCGAGGCTAACTGTCTGCCCAGCCTAAGTTACGATTCGGAACAAATAACCTGTTCTAAACATCCATACGATGAAATACACAGCATTTCTCAAACTTTGGATCAGGCCAAATAATACCGAGCCAGTCTAGCCCTTACACAGACTCACCACAGTCTACGGATAACGTGCAAGACTTCTTAACGCAAAAGTGGGCTGTCCCAGAAAACGTTCTCTCGAGCCTACATTAAAATTTACCACGTTGGTTTCATAAATAAATATATAAAAGTCTTAGGTTGTTATAAATACAATTATGCAACATTAATTCGTGATCAGTAGCGAGTTGTAGCAATTAGCTAACTCAGATGTATCACAGGCCAAGTCATGCACTTCCTTGTACGAAGGGTCATCTTCAATCATGCAGGAAAAGTGACAGGGGCGTCTAAGGCCTTTCTCTGGCATAAAATATGAAAGCCCAACACCAAAGGCATCCATACTCACTATGCTTAAAACGACAGAGAAACGGACGAGGCGAAGATATTTGTTACGCAAGCTACACTCTCAGACAGAAGGCGTCGACGCCATTGTTCCTTGTAAACAAACAGGCGACGCTTTCTCAGGGATCCTTCATATAAAAAATGAATTCTTTATATTCGCATAATTCGGTATAATTAAGTTTAATGCCATAATTATGTCATAAATTAAGTATTTATTTTAATTAATTGCCAGATTGCAAATTTATACGCAGCGCGTCACATTAAAAGAAACCAATTATCCGCAAATAGAAAGGGAACAATACGATGACGTCAAATGGTTACGTCAAAAAGTAAAATCCATTGAATCGGTCATGAAAGGTCTTTGAGGTCGCTTATAAAGCGTACTAGGAATCTCAGTTCCTTGACTCTAAAGTGGAATGGCCGTTTAAAGATTTTTTCGTCAAGTTAAAGAGGGAATGCAACGAACGGTGTACAAGCAGGAAATGCGTTAGCGTAGAGATTTTAGCGAGCGCCAAGATCATGCAGTGATTTGCAACATTTATGGTCTTTGTCGTCTCCTGAGCGAGCTGGATCGTGAGCCATTTTTGCGGAGGAAATCATCTTACCATTTTTTTTACTTTTGTTTAACCAGCGTTTGGATTTTTGTCAGGAGAGAATTTTTGGAATTAGTTTAATTATAATTATGGTCTCTGTCAATGTATGTAACATAAGATTATATGCGCGCGCGCACACACAAGCGCACAAACATACACACGCACACACACACACGCACGCACACACACACACACACACACACACACACACATATATATATATATATATATGTGTGTGTGTGTGTGTGTGTGTGTGTGTGTGTGTGTGTGTGTGTGTGTGTAGCTTTCTTAAAGGTAATGGTGCAAGGAGTACGATCAACATTATACCTGATCTAAATCCATCCCAACAGCCAGCTAATCGCTGCCGTAATAAGAATTCTCTCTCTCTCTCTCTCTCTCTCTCTCTCTCTCTCTCTCTCTCTCTGATTAATATATATATATATAATATATATATATATATATATATATATATATATATATATATATATGGGGATACAATCCACAATGAAGTAAATTCCTCTTGTAGTTTAAAATATATATTTCTTGTATACAAGAAATATATATTTTAAACTACAAGAGGAATTTACTTCATTGTGGATTGTATCCCCATTTACTTAGAGGTACGAGATAGTACCTGGCTTCTGCATATATATAATATATATATATATAATATATATATATATGGTATATATATATATATATATATATATATATATATATATATATATTTAGAGAGAGAGACGAGAGAGAGAGCAGCCACTAATGCCCAGTTATTTTATTATTATTATTATATTATTATTATATTATTATTATATTATTTTATTATTATTACTATTTCACTGCAGCAAACTGAATCCAAAAACCTTTGGGCAAATCAAAATTGAAGGTCTCAAAATATATTAATGCATGCAAAGGTTCTTTACATTAATTTTGAGGTTTATCTTGAGACGAAAAAAAACAGCTGTCCTCTATATAACCCGAAGTTTGTAATTCGTTAGTTGTATTGCTTCTAGAGACAATATTTTGACATCATGTTATTATACTACTATGGGGCCATTAATTCTATCTGATTTTTTTCAGTCAGATGTAAAAGAAGAGCATCTGATTCTTTATCCTATTTTTTTAGCTGGATATTTATCTTAATTCATTCTGGCTCTTAATTCTTCACCTGTATAACCCAGGATGGAAGAACTACGGTCTATATGTGGGATTTTGTTAATAAAGTTGCCACTCTAGTCGGGACATTCTTATTTTTAGTCATGTTTTTATGGTGCGGAAAGATTACACCTTTACAAATCAAATTATTTTCAACATTGCTTTAATGGACTCAAAAACAATGAAGTGATGTATCGAAAAGCTGGTGTTCTTAACCAATTCTTTCTCCCTCTTTCTGTTGGTCAAGAATGTCTAAGCGGCTTTATTGTAGGTGTCCAAACTGTAAGCTGTACAGTTCCATTCCCTATATATTCTTCTTCTTTTTTAATGTTTTTTAGTGCATTATCCAAACGAATTGATTATTTCCAGGGCGCCCTGTACCGAATATGAGAAATCTGAATTGCGTACAGGGCGCCCTGTACCGTATTCGAGAAATACTTTCTTGCGTTCAGGGCGCCCTTACTTGACACACTGGAAGTGTTTTTTTTTATTATATTTGTTTTGTACATGTGTTTGTTTATTAATAATTTCGTACACTCTACACCGGATTAGTGAACTAATAATTCGAATAGAACTGATATTCACAGGGGACAATCTGATTTTGCTTTGTAGATATAGCTCTTAGTGCCCTAGCTGTCACCGATGATGGAAGTATACATACATACATACATACATACATACATACATACATACATACATACATACATACATACACATACATACATCTATTATATAGATATAGATATATATATATATATATATATATATATAATATATAATGTATATATATATATATATATATATATATATATATATATATATATATATAAATATATATATATATATATATATATATATATAAGATATATATATATTAATATATATATATATATGACGCCTATCACACAGATTATTTTCATTAAACTCAATAATGCACCTTTTTTGGATGAATTGCTATTAAACGTCTTTAAATATATCAGAATATAATGGTTAGAAAACTTCTACAAATGTACAAAATACAGGGACCATGTGCTCAAGAAGGTGTCAACATTTAGTAAAGGTGTTTTCTGCCTGTTGAACATTATGTTAACAATTAAAAGTGTTTTGATGAGAATATGCAATTCTGAAACAAAGTACAAAGTGACAGAGGTGACAAAATGAGGTGGTTGTGATCATATATCTAATCAATCAAATAGGCGTCATATATATATATATATATATATATATATATATATATATATATATATATATATATATATATAATATATATATTTAAATTCCAGCATAAGCTAGGGCACTAAGAGCCATCTGAATGCAACACTGTCTTCAGGGCAAAAGGTGCCCTGAACGCAAGATCTTTTTCTAGCATCGCTACACTGCAAAAGGTGCAAAACTGATTTTCAGTATCAATACAGGGCCAAAAAAAAAAAAATAAAAAAACGCCCTACGCGCAAGACTGATTTCCGCCATCCAAATAAATAGGGAGGCAGGAGGCGCCTTGAAACGCAAAACTGTTCAAACATTGGTATGATCCTCCATAAAGCCAATACTGGGCAAAAACGCCCTGAACGCAAAAGCAGACGTCCCTTGTGAAATATCAGTTGTAAATTCGAATTTGTTCACTGATCCCGGTGTAGAGTGTACGACATTATTAATAAAAAAACACACGTACAACAAATATATATTGATAAAAAAAAAAGCTTCCAGTGTGTTAAGCAAGGGTGCCCTGGACGCAAGTTCATTTTCCTCCATCAGTATAAAGCAAGAAGTATTTCTCGAATACGGTACGGGGCGCCCAGTACGCAATTCGGATTTCTCATATTAAGTACAGGGCGCCCTGGAAATAACCTCAACTTTATCCAGAAATTCAAGGCCCGTCCACACGGCCGAGCTTTACTCTACGAACTCTGTTCGATGTGGACGTCAGAAGCGGAGAAATAGCAGATAGGTTCTCTGACTTTTCCCGCTTCTGACGTCACATTGAACAAAGTTCGTCGGGGCAAAATTTACCGTGTGGACGGGGCTTTACACAGAAGCTGCTCATTGGTGGGCACAGAAAGGTCATACAGAAAACACGAGGTCAGCATCGTCAGTTCCATGATCAGAGTTTTCTTCTTTCCTATGGGGGTCGTGTGTGTTACCTCTGCTGCCTACTTAGTGCCGAAACCTCCAGTGAAATTGACAAATGAATCACCTGTCAGTTATGCAAACGATTATTAAGCTGCCTCGTCCATATCGCAGAGCTACAACAGTTCACCTTGTATTGTGATAAAGTATCCCATATTATGACCTATTCATTGATTGGTTTATTATCTTTTTTTGTTTTGCATTTCCCATTATCTTCTGCCATTTGTTTCAAATGAATAGCATATTTCTTTTGGAAGCTTGAATTTAAGTCAATAGCACCTGGAGGGTTTTCCTATATGAATAGGATTTATCTTCAATCAATAATAATAATAATAATAATAATAATAATAATAATAATAATAATAATAATAATAATAATAATAATAATAATAAGAATAATAATAATAATAAACACATTATTTAACTTAGAAACCACGAAGATGGAGAAAGAGATATTGATATGGATGGTGGAGGAATAAGATGGTCGATTCGCATAAATATCTGGGGAGTATTTGGATGACGGTAGGTAAAGATAAAAGGCTATAATCGCAAGATATGAAATGCAAGAAGAAAGGCAGCAGGTCGTATGCTAAAGACTGGAAGTATATATATATATTATATATATATATATATATATATATATATATATATATATATATATATATATATAATACATATATATGTGTATATATATAATACATATATATACTATATATATATATATATATATATATATATATATATATATATATATATATATATATAAAATCACACACAGACACAAACGCGAAATCCAAGCCTGTAAGGTAAGACAACAGAAAACGAAAGATCAAGGAGTAACTTTAGGGACTTGAAATCCCTTAACAGAAAATTGAGAGAATATATAGGAATACCCTCGAAAGTCAATGATTTATGTGAACCTGGGAAGCTCTGGTTGTTAAGCCAGTAACAGCTTTACCCAGGTAGCACAAAAAAAAAGTAAATGGAAATGTGGGGGTGGGGGTTGGGTGCGTTTAAAAGTTAAGTAGAAGTTACATTCAATAATCTGTAAAAAATAAGCTCGGATACATCACATCTTAACTAATTTAATTGTGGTGGTAGGGCGGGCGATAAGAAACGGAAGTGATTATCGTAAGTGATAGTGAAAAAGTACAGCATTAAAGAGGTCCACTTGCAAATTAAGATTTATTTTATTGGAATAAAAGAAACACTCAGTTTAACGAAATCTTAAAGAAATTAAGATAAAGACAGTTAAAATACTTAGGAAATAGATTAACAGTAAATAACAATGGAAATTAGTGTCACTTAGAAAAAGGGATTAACAATACCAAAGAGAAATGCTATACAGTCAAAATGTTTACAGATAAACAGCTCTGCACAAACACGAACGGTGCAATGTGCCCGTAACTGTGTTTGTGGATTGAGCGCTTAGAAACTGAACCAAACGGGTAGGCGAAAGGATTGTTGAGGGCAACTGTCAATAAAATGGAAGTGAAGTGTGGAGGTTACGTGTGAGTAAGCAAAAAAAAAAGAAGGATTTTATATAGTATAATGTGATGTAAAAAGGACTGATGGGGTGAAAAATATTTCGGTAGGTAAAGGTGGTAAGAAAGTTAAGCGTAGATGAAAAGATGTTTCATAGGTATAGTACTTTTAAATAGTTCGGTCATATAGAAGTAAATACAATAATAGGATGGCTAAAAGTGCGTGTAATTCAGATGAATTAGGGGAAAGGAGGCGAGGGAGATCTAGAAATGAACGGATAGATAAGGGGAATGACACTGGAAAGGAAAGAGCCTTCATATCCAGGAAGCGCAAGAATGCGAGCAAGATAGGGGGGAATGGTGCTGAAAACGTTTTAGGGAGATTCAACATGGTAATAATGAGTCTCCATCCCCAGCTCCCGTGGTAGGCTTATTAAGTAGCTAATGTTTATAGATTTTTTTGTAATAGGTTATATAGGGAGTTTACCTATGATTCATCAGTTGGTGAATCATCAAGAATATGTCAGTGACATTTGCATTTTTTTTCCATAGAATACCATTACACATCGAATAACAGCTTTTATAGAACCATTTCCATATACGATTAGCCTGCTTGTTACGCCACTTAATTAAAGGTATATATATTTCTTAGTTTCATTAACCATGAAGTGTAAGAGAACTTGAAATAGTTTTCCATAAAAAATATAGTTTTCTATAACTCATTATAATTTCGTTTTCTATCTCTATATTACCGTATACTAAAATAAATACCTATTGCTAACTGAGACCAAATTATCAATTACGCTACCTTTACCATACCAAGACCCAATCTGTCATACTGATAGATTAGTTTCAAACAAAGCGTTGATAACTCTTACCTTCAGGTGCATAACACAAAACGTGCTCGTTCATCCAAGACTCGTGGTTGCTTCGGTTTAAGATGAAGTTGACCTTATGGCAGCATGGGCTCTCGTACATTAACTTTTAAAAAAGTCACAAGTGGATGGGGATTGTGCATTCTTTTATTTATTATATATACGTAAAATAAGTGTGAAAAACAAATGTATACCTTTCTCCATTCATCTGATGGCCATGTTTACCATCATACCCAACGTACTAGCGGTTGCTGAGTGGCCCTGCATTATCAAATTAACAGTTTATACATCCAATGTATTTGGTCATACTGCAAATTCTACATTCACAGTTTCATTTTTAATATCATTAAACACTTGGATACCTTCATTGATTGGATTATCCATCCATAGATTAAAATCGCCGTGGAAAAAAACACTCGCTGCAGATGGATATCATTCCCGCCAAGCAGTAGGTCAAACTCATCTTCCATCGGCACGTGAAGGAAACTATGCGTAGGTGCGGTCATTTCAGTAATCTTAAAGGTTTCATAGTCTTTCAGTCATGTCTCAGTAATGGCAAAAAATATAGTCAGAATTTTCAGTTATTAAGTCTCTAATCTGTAATGTTTTATTTCCTACAGATTGGATATTCACGTAACACATTTTAAATTTCTATACAAGTATAGCCAGATCCTGTCAGAACAATCTCCTTCATCTCATTATCTAAAGCTTTGCATTCTTTTGAGTTCACTGCATGACAATATGTCTGATATTTGTGGCTCTTACAATTTATACAGCTCATCATTGCAACAGCAGCAGTACCACGGTCCTTTGTCCTATGGCATCCTGTGTATTTTCCACATGTTAACTCCTTGGCTATATAGGCTATATTCTTGAATCCACAATTAAATGACCACATCTTTGACAACAGTAGCAAGTGGTGGCATATGATACCTGGATATGTGCCTCATCTCATTTTCACTTTGTCACCATTATCATGAACAGCATTCCTAACCTCAGGCTCACATTTCAATATTAGATGAAACGTTTCTTTATAGAGGCTGGCCTTTTAAGCACAACTGATATCTTCTTGTCAGTTTCAGTGATTGATTGCAAATAACTATTTCTCTCAATCATGTCTTTTATCACTGCCTGTTCTGCTTCATATGTTTTTACAAATCATGACCTTAATGACAACTCCCCGAACATCATTGCTAATCTTATTCGCCGCCAAGTCCCCAATATGTTCATTTGCAAAATTTAAAACAACACACCAATGCTTCGTTGATCTTATCAGACAATTTTTCACCCTTTAATGATCAACAGATTCTTATTCTTTCCTTTAACTTTGTCAGCTTTGGTGATCTTATCAGGTTGAGGATTAGGCACATTTTTTTCATGATTAAATAACTTTCTTTTGAAGACTTTCGAGGTTCGTAGCCTAATTTTGCTCGCACACTAGTTGGCAACTAGGTCACGTGCAGACTCGCAGCTCTGTCGTCAAGTGCGATTAATAGCTGCTCTGCAATTCAGCAATTTTGGCCTTTTGAGTCCCACATTCCTTTCCAAGCTTCTTATATTCCTCTTGAAGAGTTTCATTATTATCTCGCCATTTCCAGGCAAAGTCGTAGTAGTTTGGGCATAGCCACTGCAGATTCGTAGCGTTCTTTTGCTAACTTCACCAAGATGCAGATGCACCCATTCTTTGTGGTACCAATCACATCCATTCCATCCTCCTTCACTATCATCTTTCGTGCAAGAAGGACAGGTCACCGCAGTACGTGCTTTTACTAGCCATAATGACTAGGTAACACCATTAATGAGAGTAGGACTGAGTTAAAAACAACTTCGCCCGTAATTTCACCGTTTCACTCGGAACATCACAACAACACGTCCGATCTGCTCGCTCACTCGTCACTCGTCAGCTTGTAAGGAACCGCAGCCCGCAGGACGCAGGCGCAGGTCCACAGTTACACACTGATCATTTCTAATAATTTTTCACTTGTGTCTTAACTCTTTCCTTTTATCATTTGTTAACTCAAATAACTTTTGGCTTCATTCAGAAGCTATAGTACTCCCCTTTGCCTGGAGCTAGTATCCAATACGGATTAGAAGGGAGAAAACAGATTAAATTGTCTTTAATAAAGAACAATCATACTGAGTATGTTCTCGACCTGCACAGCCGTTTGTTCTTGTATCAAAGCATGGGGTTGAGGGGCATGTCATGGTGACTCCCTGTCAAACTAATCCATAAGAATATAAACACCTTATTATGGTAATAACAACATATCACTGGCAACTCGCTAATCACAAGTGGTGGATTCAACGCTTGCACCCGTGTGTTCCTCTTCTCCTAGGTGTACACGAAGACTCAAGGACATCTGATTTTAACCTGCTCCCTGAGACTTATTGATAGATAATGAGAATCCGCGTATCAAAATATTTTGACATATTCTTCTTGGACCAGTCGTGATAGCTAGGTATTTCAAGTTTAAATTTTTACAACATTAGGATTTGCAAGGATAAGATCTCAGAATTTGTTTCCCGCTACATCTTTTGAAGTTTATGCTAACTTCAGTTATGTATGGATCCATCAACGCACTGAATTTCAATCTTTATTTATTGCTCTAATGTACCAGCAAAGCGACAATGATCTAGATAATAAAGAATGGCCTTCTCTTTACATCTCAGTGAGAGATTCTTTTGTACTATGGTATGTGTATCTAGAATGTTGAGTAATGTTCTATTTAAAGTCCTTGAACTTAGACAGCAAGACTTCGGCTGTATCTCAGTCAATGTTTTCAGTTAGAAAACTGTTGTTTAATGGACTGTTATGTATTCTTTTACTATAATAATGACGATAGGCAAGAATGTATTTACCAGAGTGAGGAGCAGTGTTGGGGAGACAGAAGGTTTTGAGGTGAGAGTAGGATTACACCAGGGGTCGGCTCTGAGCCCATTTATCTTTAACATAGTGATGGTTCTTTTCAATGGTGACCCCATATAAAAATGGGAACCAGCTGGAAAGAATGACGGTAGGCAAGGTCTGCAAACCCAAATATCTCATTTCATAAGTTTTGATTGTATTTCCAGAAAAATGCATCCTTATTCATTTTCAAAATTTGCAAGTTCTTGTTTGTTCCGTTACTCTATATAGAATCATTTTTTAATTATTCATATGTTGTGTTTTAATAATTACTAATGTTTCTACGCACAGTGTTAATATTCAGATACGCCGTTATTTCTATGTTTCAGTGCCTTTTTTTATCATTATTTCAAAACATAATTTGCCATATTCTTTGCATAAAAACCCCCATTACTTCAACATTGACTCTGATTTATATTGAACTGTTGTTTCACAGATAATCATAGTCAACACACAACAATAACCCATCAGTTTGGAAACAAACAGCGACTCAAGGACAAACATTTGAATAATAATCAAATAAAACCTTTATTTGGAAAAATGAACAAATAATAACGGAGCTAAATTATTTGACACAAAGATGTGTATAAAACAGACAGCAAGTGATGAACCGCTACTAAAAATCACCTTCATTTAAGGGAGTAGTCAAACTCATCTTTGTTATAAAGTGGAATACTTTCGATATTTGTGAATGAAATGAAACTCAATGTACATCTGCCTCATATACGAAACGCAGTCGCGTCGAAGTGTTTACCTTTTATTACTATTCCTATTATATTATGACCCGAGAAAAATACAACTGAAAAGAGGGACCTATATATACTTATCATTCAGTATATTTGTATCATCTCTCTTATGATCAAGCACACTTACAAATTCGCAGGTACTGAACGCCCCCAACTCATATTACCTTTAGAAAAAAAAAAGATGTCTTTAAAACGATCTAAAGATCGGAAAATCCCTCACGCAGCACCTGAAGACTTCAATGGCGACGTCAGACCTCGCGAATGACTGGACACGGTTTACGACAAAATTCCCAGCTTAAAATCACTCTTCCTCCGGGTTTATGTTCACTGGTGTCTCGAAGTCGCTCCAGTCGGGTCTGTCCTCGATCCTCTTGGCAATCTTGGGCATAGAAGACACCTTGTTCAACAGTTCTTGGCACAGGGGGTAGTTGTCGATTATTCCCGGGTAATAGATGTTGAAGAGGTCGAAATACGCTGCCACGAATACGTCGACCCAGGTCATCTGCAAGAGAAGTGAATAGACAGATAAGTAGAGAGAGAGAGAGAGAGAGAGAGAGAGAGAGAGAGAGAGAGAGAGAGAGAGAGAGAGAGAGAGAGAGGAGAGAGAGAGAGAGAGTGGATGGATAAGTGGTCATTCAATGATTTATTAGTGATATTATTTACCAGAAAAGCGGACTCATAAACAGATAAATATATAGATAGGTAAAATCATTCATCAATTGACTGATGAATTAAGAAGTCCTTTGCAAGAAGAGCACGTACATAGATAGATAGATAGATAGCATCAGTTGCGGAACTACTGAGGATGTGTTTTGATTTACTTATGAGCATAAGTTACTGGAAAATCAAGTAATGGCAATTCATTTTGCTTTTCATGATAGAGGCCAACTCAACCATTTGCACCAGGGCCCATCATGACCTAGTTCCGCCACTGGATAGCATAGCAAATGGATTGAAAGATTGATGAATTAAGCACTAAATTAAATGATCAAGTTTAGAAATAAATCAAATGATGTTGCAGATTTGATAATCAGTATTAGCTCAGGTTTCCTCATTTAGAAGTGATAATATTACATAAATATTACGGAAAGGGGAAATTTGGGTGTGAAAAATGGGTTTTATTTCACATTCTGCTGAGAATTGGCCTTGTACAGCCTGCCATCCGAACTAGGCCAGTTGAGCATTATAGATTTTTTGTTCTATTTTTAATAAATAAGCGGCAAAGGCTGTAGGGTGATGGTCGTTGATCCAGGAAAGGGATTATAACAGCCATTCGGTACAACTGAAGCGCCCAGTGTTACATACACACACACACACACACACACACCAAGAGCAGTAAATCTAGATGGAGCCACTTATTCCAACTGCAGATCTCATCTTCTTGAAGTTTCAAAAGCGCCTCAGTGACATGATCGGTTTGGTCTTGGCCTGCCACCTCGGTGGTCGCGAGTTCGATTCTTGGCCATTCCATTGAGGGGTCAGAGATGTGTATTTCTGGTGATAGAAGTTCACTCTCGAAAAGTCATGTAAAGCAGTTGGTTCCGTTGCTGAATAATCACTGGTTCCATGCAACGTAAAAACACCATACAAACAAACAAACAAACGTTCGCCCTGGGGCAGATAACGATCTTACTGATAAAAAGAGAACGCGACTATTACACTTTCCATAACTGCGACCTTGAACTTGACGAAAGTTTGAAGTTCTCGCTTACCACATCTGAGTAAATCCACCCTTCTTCGGTGATGGCTCTCTCTACGTTCATAAAGATGATGGGCAACCTTCCTTTCGCTTTATTATACATGTTCGTTTGCTGGGCGACGTCCTGACGAAGTCTGGGCGAAGAGAGGGAAACTCAAAATTAGTGAGAGAACAGAGCAAGTCGACCTTCTGAGTCAGCAGTGTGTCCTGCAGTATGTGGGGTCTACTTACATCAAACTTACGCAAGGCATTTTGTAGCATATGGGGCTCTTGTGAAGAAAAAAGATTTGGTTTTTATGAAACAGCTATTTTCAGCTACAGGAAATTAATATTTTCAATGTATCAATTAGGAAAATATATGATAACGCAGTTAGATTTTTAGTAAACTTTTTTATCGCAGAGTCGCGTGTTAAAATCACAGTGGAGTGGGTTCACGCACAAAGTTTATGACGCCCTCTATTCGAAAACTGTTCATAAAACTGGTAATCTATTTTGGTGGCTGAGGGTGTGAGATACAAGTGCTGAATACTGAGTCAGTTATATGTACATAAATAATACCAATGACACAGGGTCTAATTAGATTAAATATCAAATTTAAGTCAGGTTAAGTTATATTAGGTTATTTGCTTTACTTAAAAATCCGTATAAGCTGACAAAGGGAATTTGTACAGCGCTTCTGTTACGGATGACATCAACATAAAAATAACATATTGGGTGCAATTATGTACAGAATCCTCACCTGGCGACGAAGAGATCTGACAGAATGTAGGTAATATCATGAACACCTTCTACCAGTTCCTGCTGACGGGTTACCGTCCACAGGTCCTTGCTGATCATGTCATGTGCTTCCCCCAGGTACCTCGATATCACAGTGGTCTGATGTAGCTGGTTGCCATCCACCATCAGGACTGGGACGTTGCCCCAGTCGTAGTCTGTGGGGAAAGAACTTGTGATTATGCAGGGTTTGGGAGTGTAGCATCTGTGTGAATGAAGTGCTTTCAATTTGGGTGTTTGTGTGATTCTGAAAGCCTTAGATTTACCTGTATAACGTGCTTAGTACAGTCTAGGATGCTGACCTAACCCCTGCAGTCCACACCTTCTATACGACTACTTTGATTTTCATTTCTGAGTGAGACAGTCTTCTTAAATTCATTCATTCAACATTTCTGGGGGAATTGTTGAAAAGGTACATATCTATTCTTTGAAATTCAGATGGCTGTTTACTATTAATAGCATTAATTGGATTACAATTCTGTCACTCCTATATAACTGTTCTGTAGCCTTTTCTTAAACGTGCAAAGAACCAGTTTTTGGTCTCGTAACAATTCACCTAATATATGTACAAACAGTCTAAACGTTTTTGCAACTCAAAGGGAAATATTTCAATCACTCTGCAAGCTTAATGTCTATGACACAACTATTCCACAATCAACAAAGGACTGCTTTACTCATTTTATGAGTCGTTCGATATCATCTGACATACTATAACGACTACGGTGTCTATTCCTCTGCCACGCAATTTCTATTGATCTGTATAATCTAACACACTATTTCAGATGGAAGGATTCTTCCAATCTATCCCAGAACTTCTGCGGGACTGGTTTACCTATCTGGCAATTCACCGGGACTGTTTCATCTATCTAGCCACCCACTAGGACCATTTCATCATTCTGCAACCTCTGTGGAACAATCTTCAGTCTTCCAAGTTCTGTTGTTCTTCCTGAACCATATTGCATACCGTAAAACTATTAATAATTCACTGGGACTATTCCATCTGTCCTACAACATCTGTGGGACAATGTTCTTAGTTCTGTTGTTCTTCCTGAAACATTTTGCAAACCGTAAATCTATTAATAATTCACTGGGACTATTCCATCTGTCCTACATCTGTGGGACAATGTTCTAAGTTCTATTGTTCTTCCTGAACCATTTTGCATACCGTAAAAATATTAATAATTCACTGGGACTATTCCATCTGTCCTACAACATCTGTGGGACAATGTTCTTAGTTCTATTGTTCTTCCTGAACCACCTCGCACACCGTGAGGACCCTAACTTCGTCTAGACTTCTAAAAGACAGGGCGAATTAATGCGTTCGTCTCACCTTCCTTTCTGTCCTTCCAGTCACTGAACACATTAATTATCTCCTCGGAAAAGTCCACCTCGGCTGCCAGAAGGATCCACCTGATCGGTTCGCCCCTGCCCCTCATGTTGAAGTACACTAGGTGGTACGTAGACATTTCTGAAGAAAGAGGGAAGACGGCATTAGTTAATGGTGTCCACTGTTTATATATATATATATATATATATATATATATATATATATATATATATATATATATATATAGAGTAAGTGAAAATTTCCTTTAAATCTCTGGCTTTTTTTATTATTGATCAACTTCTTATTAGTTTGACAATATTTTCTGAACTTCGACATTCTTCCAAATTCAGTCGATGGACTAAAAAAAGCCAAGATTAACCCTTTGTCCCATTGATTGAGAAACACAACACCACAGCTCTTCCGTCACTTGCAGCTTGTAAGACCTCTTCAAAGTGTATAATGTGGACTTAGCGTCCTATTGTGTTGATACAGTGTGCGGACGGATATGTAGCGTCCAAAACAATGATAATACAATAATACCACAATATCCTACGGGCTACTCTAAGAGAAAGAGCCCGTGCTGGCATAAGGCCAGCTTAATCTCCAA